>NW_001820820.1:340585-414423 GCF_000146945.2 Sclerotinia sclerotiorum 1980 UF-70 | reverse complement strand
CTCTGGGGTGGTCCTTGCGGCCGTTTAGACAGTTAATTCGTCCAAGGTGCTACCTCTTGAAGATGAAGGAAGTCGATGAATTAGCGAGGGATGGAGATGCCGGTGTAGGAAATGGAAGGTTCCTCTTTGAAAAAGAAAGAAAGGAAAGGTGTAAGTAAAAGTTGGTTGGGGGGGGGGAAGGGGGGTGTGCTCGCTTGTACCGTTTTATTTTAAGAAAGACTTACAAGGGATAAGGAGAGGAGAGCTTATGTACTGACTGTACTGTACTGTATATATTATTGTGAAATGAGATATATGTTAATGAAAATTTTTATGAGGAATTTTTCTCATCTCATCTCATCTCGTCGAATTGGAATTGAGTAAGGTTACTTAGTTGTTGCTCTTTTTAAATTAAGATCTTGTGTCTATGTAGTTGGAAATTAGGAGTTGGCTGAGTAAGTATTATTTTGTTTTACTGTGTTATATTTTTATTATATTTCATTATATCTATTTCTTCCTAGCATGCATTCCCCTCATAACCAATGACCTCGGGACCTAAATTAACCTTATCTACCTAGGTATTGAGGTATTGAATGGATATAAATGAGAAGAGCTAGCTAGCTTATCATTTGAATTTTTGATTTTTTGATTTTTGAGTAGATATGGATGTGGATGTATGATTAGCTGTATTATTATTTTGGTTATAGAAATTATTTTGGGATTTGAAGATTTGAAGATTTGAAGATTTGAAGATTTGAAGATTTGAAGATTTGAAGATTTGAGATTAAATTACTGGGCTTTTCAACAATTTGTGAGGTTGGAGAGGATTTACTGAGATGGAGGTGGTGGTGGAGGCGGAGGTGGAGATGATATTGGGGGTTTGTGGGATTTAGGAGTCAGATAGATGGATAGATGGATGGGTGTGGTGGTAAGACTGGGATTGTGTCTGTTATTTGTTTGTTGATGGAGAAATATATAATCTTACTGGTAAGATTACGATTACTATGTAGTTTTTGTTTTGGATTAGTGGGTGAGGAAGGGATGTATTAGGTAGGTAGGTACTAGGTGCTGATATGTATGTAATTTATGATATATAGAGCGATTAGTTGTTTCGGTACCTACTGGGGGATGGGGGTTGATTGTTTTTATGGTTGTTGTGGATGTATGTTTTTGATGGTTGTGATGGTTGTGATGGTTGTGATGGTTGATGGGTGGGAAAATACGATTGTAGAAAGCGGATAATGTGTTTGAGCGAGACGGCAACGTGTATATTACTAAGTATTGCAATTTATAAATATATCAGGTTTAATGATTTGGATATATTTGAAATAGTAAGATCTTAGTAAATTTAAAAAGAACACCGAGACCGTACATCTAAAAACTAAGCCTTGCCTGCTGGCTAACAATCTTATGAACTGAAAAGGAAACACTTTTCGATGAGTGGAGTAATGAAATGAGAGGTTTCCATACATGATTAGGATATATCATGAATCTCCTGGCTATCTAGATATAATTCCCAAAAACTATACACTTGATAGCTGGTTGGATTATACCAAAGAAAATCATAAACTTAGCTTTCCTCCGGCGATTCATGAAATACAGAGAGCATGGAGCTAACATCACTACTGTAGTATGACCTAATACTAATTAGCCCTTTCTCCAAAACAATCTCATGTCAAAATCTTAATAAAACTAACCTGTCATCATCCTTTCGATATGTCCTACTATTCGGACTAATCTCATAATCTCCATCTATCCCTCTCTCCATATATCGTCCTTCATACCCATATCCACTCTCAATATCCCTCATTTCTCTTTCCATAAATTCATGCTCATCCTCTAACTCACTTATATCTCTTACCAGATCTTCTTCCATCCTCATTTCCTTAGCATCGCGAAATCGCGAGTAGTCTTCTTCGGTCATTCCTTTCATTTGGAGTTTCTCATCTTCTGCAAGATATTTCCGTTCTTCGGCTTCAGATTGTCTGCTCCTGCTATGACATAGTTCTTTTTCCCTGTGAAATTTGTCCCGTTCGTCAGATCGTCCGCGGTGATTGCTATATTCATCTACAGAACGAATTAGTGTGCATGTTCTGTAGATAGATCATATTGTTTGGTACATACCAGATTCCTCGGAAATAATAGAACTAATTTCTTTTCCCTGATACTTCTCTTCTATTTTACTCGACCAACAACCCATATTTACCAGCTATGTGTGTCAAATCGTCGATTTGTGGTATCGAATAGACACTGATGTGATAGATGTCTAGGACTCAAGCACCAGGCTTCAACTATAGAGTTGAACATCTTTACGAGAAAACAGCTTGGGAGGTTGTAGATATCACCAACAGCATAGAGAAGAGGCCGAAGTGGTTCAACCATGGTCGACCTTCGAGGACATAATCTGGTTGCTCATGATGTTGTATGTTGGATGTTGGATTGATCGCTTAGGATGGTGATGAGGAACAAACGCTGGCCAGAATCAGAACCCTTTTTGTGGGGTATTCTTCATCCTTACCTAGCACTTTATACCCTTTAGAGATATATGAAGAGAGATGGATCAATGAAGTCATTGTCTCATATATCTATAATATTGACCCACATCAGATTTGAAATCTCGTCCCGAGGTGTTGGTAAGAACCTTGTTGAAATAGCTTGATTGTTAGCACTATGGTACCTGGAACGTGCCCCCCTTGCAGAAAATGACCCCTGAAACACGCTAGAGCTTGCCGATCAAAAGCCTACAACGCAAAATAATTAAAACATTGTTCCAGGCTCTCCGAGGTTTACGCTTTCAACAATGGGGTTGAAGACGAATGTAAGAGCAAAAGAAAGGATAAGATATCTCTCTTCTGAGATTGGATCTAGCGCTTCAAGATCATTATGCCATATTCATGCAACCAAGAATATAAGGCTCGCCCGACGACCAAGCACGATGAATATAACAGACCAGCAGTTCATGTAAAATATATTTGCGTTGCATCGCATCTGCAGAACTAATACTGTACTGCCCCAGATATCCCAAGTCTAGAATTTAAATACTCTCAAGCTCCGTGCAGCTTGTCAAAGATATGACAGCGCAAATTATATCCTTCAAAGGTATAAAGCAAAGTTCATTGCCTTCATTAGTGGCAATCTTTGCGCGCATTTGCGCGAGTTTGTTACATAAGGTTATACTACCAATGATAGAGTGGGGTTTTGCTACTTGGCACGCTCTCTATCCTCTTCCCACGCATTTCTCATTGGTAGTTGAAGCTCATGATGAATATTGTGGAGAATGTGTTCCCGAAGAAAGTTTCATCGGGACTCATAACGCGCATTTGGTGATTTGAGTCGGTTTGGTAGAGAACCTCAAACTTGCTCATGGTGGTTGGCTGAAATCTTGGCAATGGGTTGATAATTGAAGGTTTCCTATTTCTCGGATTCTGGTTATCTACTTTTGCATTGGATTTTTGGTGGGAAGGTATTTTATGTTATTTTCTCTTTTTGGATCTACCGGTATCTTATAGGCATCATGGAGGTTATCGAAGCTCGCCATATCCAAATGGCGGATAATATGTCAACGCTTGAACCACATTGGGGATACGTTGATCGTATATTGCCATGTAAGAATGATCCTGGCTCGTGTGAATATCTGGATGCTGTTTATGTAAGTCATTTCCTTCAAAGTCCAGACCAACCCCTTATATCAGATTCGCTTCCACAACATAATCCAATACTACGTACAAACATGTTTCAATGCTGACCACTCATAGCATACTCATGATTTATCAATGCTCTACACTTTCATTCTATGGGCAGTCATCGGAGGTCTTCTTATTATACTCACCATACTTCATTTCATGAAACCTTCAGGGAAAATTACCACCGAAGTCAGGGACTCTGAAATTCAAAGTAGAGCGAACACTTTATCTTGGTATTATCGTACATGGCGAGGAACAACAGCTACTTTCCGACGATTTCTTCTTCCAGAGAGTTTTGTTAAATTCTTCGGACATGTTACCAGATTGCAAGTATTGATACTAGCGATCTTGCTAGGTTATTTACTCATATTCACGTAAGTCATGTGTCCTATTCCGAGAACCTTTCTAACACACAATAGTTTTGTGGGAGAAGTCTATAAAAGATGGATAACGCCAGTAAAAAAGACAAATTTATTCAATACTCGGTCTGGACTCGGCGGTTTTTCCGATCGTGTAGGAGCATTCGCATACGCATTAACACCTTTCACCGTCCTACTGAGTTCTCGTGAATCAGTTCTTAGTCTCGCTACTGGAATTCCATATCAATCATTCAACTTTTTACACCGCTGGACTGGTCGTGTCATCTTTATTCAATCGGCTGTACATGCCTTTGGTTGGACACTTATCGAAGCACGATTATATCAACCACAGCCTACCACTTTCCGAACTTGGATAAAGCAGCCATATATGATTTGGGGTTGCGTCGCATTAATATTTCTTTGCTTTTTATACGTCTTTAGTATCCGAAGGGTTATTCAGTGGACAGGATATGAATTTTTTAGAAAGACTCATTATGTGGTTGCTTGTTTATATATTGGTGCATGTTGGGGCCACTGGCAACAACTCAAATGTTGGATGATTGCCTCTCTCGGATTATTTTTCATCGATCGAGGTGTAAGGATACTCCGAACCTTGCTAATCCACGTTGGATATTTTGACTCCAATGGTAATGCAGGTAAGCTACCATCATTTTCCAACAATCCCATCAAATAAATTAACAACAGATCCAGGTCTCGGATTCCACCCCGCACAATCAACACTCCAATACTTCGACGACAAAGACGGCGGAGTAATCCGTCTCGAATTCAATCACAGACATGCACCATGGTCCCTAGGCCAACATTTCTTTCTCTGTTTCCCCGCCCTCAATATCTGGCAATCTCATCCCTTAACCATCGCATCTCTACCCTCAAACCACCACACCTACATCATCCGATGCCGATCCGGCGAAACCGGAAATCTCAAAACCCTAGCCTTAAATAATCAACTCACCACTCCCGTAATCCTCAGCGGACCCTACGGAGAACGCCTCTTAAAACCCAACGAAGAACCAACCAATATCCTAGCCATAGCCGGCGGAACAGGTATTTCTTTAACCTTACCTCTTATTCTAGCAGCCACTGCTAGCGACGCACCCTTTTATCCAGGAAGAGCTATCGATTTCATCTGGACTGTTAGACGAAGTTCATGTCTAGAATGGATTAGCGAGGAATTGGAGACGATTAAACAGAGAGCGCGGGATACGAAAATAAATCTCAACGTGCATATCTATATCACGCAAGAAGAAGAACCCTCTTCATCCCTAGAAGAAGAAGAAAAAACAGAAGAAAATACGTGGAATGAGGAGAAAATGATTAAATCAGATACAATCCTAACTTCGAATTCGAATTCGGGTTCGGATCCAAGTGCGGAAAATTCAGGGGTTGGATTTAAAATATCTTATTTGGGTGGTTGTAAATGCTGTCATCCGGATCTTCAGGGACTGGTTAAGAGGTTTATGGACGAGAGAGCGGGGGAGGCATATAGGACGAGGGTGGTAGCAAGTGGACCTAAGGGCATGGGAAGGGATTTGAGGAGAGCGGTTGCGAGGTGCTGTGATGGGGGGATGGTTTTTAGGGGGAAGAATAGAGGTGATGTGGAGTTGGTTTGGGATGCTAGGGATTAGTTTTTTTCTCTTGGGTGCGGATGGGACTTTATTTACGTGGGTTTTATGATGTTATGAATTATTTAGTTATGTGTGTATGTATATGGATATGAAAAGGGAATTACAGGGTTAGAAATGTAATGGTTAATTAGGAATATTTTAAATGTTTTGAAGGTCTTGCTTGTAAGGTGATGCTGGGATGTAGCACTGTAGCTAAATCTATCATGTTGAATGGTTTAGTTCATTGAAACCGATAATTCAAAAAGACGGCATTGCTTCAAGCAAAAGGTCCTGATGATTAGTATCGTACGTCACTATACAGTCATTAAAATAAGTGCTTGTGATCAAAAATATGAATCCCTCATGGTTTACTTGAAAATGCGCATCAATGACAAAGAGATCAATTTTTCTGTTGTCGCGCTGAAAAGTTGGTTGTCGCACTAACATTCATATCAAGAACAAAGGTCCCCAGCATTGACTCGACCCATATGAGAAGAAAAGATATTTTTTAAGAATTCTCCCTTAAAATTGATAGAATCCTTGATTGTATGTAGGAGAACTCCCATTCAATGGTTCCGAGTCCTCTCCAATACCGTGATACTAGCGATACTTCATTCTTCCAAGATTCCAATTGCGTTGATGTGCTCCTAGAAATTTATGAAACGTTTAGTATATATTCAACTAGAAACAAAGCATGGCTTCGTGGAAGCAAATGTAAAACTGAGGGATAAAAATGGTAAACTCACACCAACAAATGCATATAGCCCACGGAGCGATTTATTCGGGCTCACGGTCTATGTATGAGGAAATCTTTCCTCTTCAACAGGAAGGAAAGACATTGGGCTGAAACTCCTGCCAGAAATATTTTTTGCAAAATGAACATGTGGTCCGTAAGGGCCGTCGGTCATTATTCCTAATAACTTCAGGCCAGCAAATTCCTCTGATGTATTTGATTTCAGAGTACACAAACCATTCATTGTACACTGATAGTCCAAGGATATAGCCACTGCACTCCATTGACACAGTGAGCGGAAACCGAGGAGGGTGTTAGACGCTGGATTTTCGGTTTGTAACTCTAGCCCTATGATAAGACATGTTGGCTCAGAATTATAAACCAGTTGTCTATAGATAATGATTCATTTGAGGCTCGAAGGAACGGGACACCAGATTTGATAATCTCCTTGTGTGGTGCCCGATGGGCTTTTTAGGTCATAAGAGCATGGAGGTGAGTTTCCCAGCTAGGGTGTTAGATGTTACTCGGAATCATAAAAGTGTTGAAATGGTGTGAGAAGAGTATACTCTTTTCGATATTCATCAACATCGGCTGAAGGTATACCAGATACGAGGACACCAGCCCTGCGAATCAGGGTCTATCATTTGTTGGCACTATTCCCATGATCCGAATACTTAGATATACCGGCAGAACTTCAGCATAAATGCCTAGAAACGATGTGCCCGGGGCTAGAACAACATCATGGGTTTGTGGTAAAGAGGAAGAGAGCCAATCCATAGACTTGTGCTGAGAAGCTCTTTACAAACAATCTTGTTGCTTTAGAAAGGCCCAAATGGCTTTGAACATCCACAGTACATGCTCAATCGCGTTTGGGCCTCTCCATTGATAAACTTGACAATGCCGAACTATCATCGCAAGATGGGTCAGCAAGGTATCTAAACGATGACCTAGATACGACTTACACTTATCCCTTCCACGCACATGACATCTCTTGGGTATGTAGCATCTGAGAATATGCACTGCACACGTTCATAAAACTGAACGGAGAAAATGCTTTCGCCTATGCCGAGTACAATCTGGTGACTCGATCCTATGAGGTTTCCCACGGTCTCCTTAAGGCCGAATTGATAGAAGAATTCCATTCCCTGGAGGAAGCTATTAGAGAAAACATTGATCAAAACCAGCGAAGAAGATGGAGAAAGCCTATGATGATTAGAGCTGTGACTAGGGACACTAGAATCGAATGAAGACGTATTTGACTGCATAGCGGGAACAGGTCGTAATTGGAGGTCAACTGACGGAGGTTTTGCTCAGTTAATTTTTGGATAAAGTGTACTCTGAATATCTGAATGTTCAACACCATCTCTCAGCTTATATAATGGTTGTAACCCATGCATGGCCGGTCGCAAAGATCCCAAATCAAATGACCAAGCGAGACCAACCAATATTAGCGATGAAGAGCTTTTAAGAGTAATTCCACGTTCTTCGTTGATCCCTCTGTCTCTTGCGGCTTCTGTGAAAATATTTCTGGGAGTGCCAGTATAAGTTTCTAGTTTGATTTCAACAATCTGTAGAGTGTTCCCAGCGGTGCCGGAAACAACAGTAATTTCGGATATGTTCTCACCATCACGAATGACAAGATGTGGCACCGTACTTCGCTGTCGGTTTATAATTAGCATAGCAAATATAGAGTCTATCACATCAGAGTCTGGGTTGATTAAGCATCGGCTGTTTGACTGACCTGACGCCCGACAGTCCAACTGATGATACCTCGCCTTTTCCATGCCGTTATCAAAACAAATCCAATTGGTGAATCCATTAGATGGCTGTGAGCCAATAGTTTCACCAGATAAATATCCTGGAATGGGTATAGAATCCCCCGTCCACATGTTAAAGTGGTCGTCAAGAAGCCGATATGCTTGAAGTTCTGGTAAAATACCCAACGGTGATGAACACTCAGCAGGTACACATATCAACCCAAAGCTTTTCGAATTCGGTTGATACTGGTCAAAGTGCTACAGCGGAGCTTAGTATCATTTTGTAATAATGCTGCGGAGAAAACTCACAACTATATCCATATAAACCCCAATAATGAGAGTACCTGGAGGTGCAAGCAGCTTCTCCACTGCCAAGTTTTCGGTAATAATTGATTAATTGAAAGCCGGACGGCGACCTCTGTTAGTCAGACTGATAATCTGTCAGAAAATATGCTTAATTCCCAATAACTCGTGCAAGCTGATGAAGAGAATTACAATGCTCTCAAACATTCAGCCTTTAAGGACCACTACGGCCGATTCATCTCCTTTTCAAGACATTGAATCTGCTCGTGCGTTTCGTTCTTCCTCTTTATTATGATCGATCAGGAAATAATACTAGAAGTTTCTAATCTAAATCTTACAAATGCAAAAGTCTTTAGTCCAATTCAAGTTATCTTCAGAAATACGACCATCATAAAGGTGGAAATCAACCCCAAAAGAGACACCACATAGAGCACATTGGTAATCTCGCATGACTGCGGTCTGAATAGAAAGTTTCTCAATACACAGGAGATGCCCTCGACGATTAAATTCTGCTATTTGATTGTGTTATGAGAGGTATAGAAAAGAGGAAAGAAAGATTGACCAGTTCTGGACCCCTGTCGTTGGTTTTGCGAGACATTCCGAGCGACTTGTGGCAACCTAATCATCTGTAAACCTAAAACCTAGCATGTACGACACGTCCACTTAGAAGGATCTAAAGGCCAACTGAACATATAGTCTAGTTTTCACATCGATCGTTTTCCAGAGGTTTACACTCTTTGATTGAATGATATAACATACTCTTCCAAAGGATCTAATCGATCAAACTTTTAAATTATACATTTTTAACTATTATTAAAATATACTTAATATAACAACTTTTTAACTGTTCTATTTATAAATAATAAAATATGTTAAAAGGAATGACCTCACACAGGGAATAGTGGGAAGCTGATAGGGCAGAACTGAGGTAATATTGGTCTAGTAGGTTAATCTCTCTTCTAAGTTCTACGGAAGTGCGAAGCTCTCTGTAAGAGAGCTTCTCAATCTAGTCCTAACAGGACTAGTGCCCTGTGCACGTGCTACGCAGGAACCATTCACTTTAACAGTATTTATTAATTAGAAAATTATAAATATAATATTATAATAAGAAATGAATATTTAGATTTAATATAATAAATATCAAAATAAAGAAAATTTCAATAAAGAATCATTTATTAATCGATATTATAGTAAATATAAAAAGATTGATTACAATTCAAGAACTTGTTTTTATAATATAATAGACTTTAGTGTTACGTGACGGTTGTTATCCCACTAGTGGCTCACGTGCACTAGCCCTGTATATAAAGACCTTCTTACTTAGAATCTTCTTAGTTCTTTAGTTTTAGATTCTAAGTAATTGAATTGACTCCGTTTACGACTTTTCCGTCACATTTAGATTATTAGATTCTTAATAGTTTAAATCAATTGATTCAATAATTATTAATTAAAATAAGTTTAAAATGATTGAATAAGTGAAAAAGTGACGACTCGTTGATAGTGGCGACTCGCTAATAAACCACGTTATATATTTTTTTATATATAAAAATTAATAATATAACTTATAGTAAACTGAGTCATAATTAGCCCATCACTAACTTCAAACTATAATAATTTTTGCTATACGTCTCGAACCACCTCTTACACCTTCTCAAATTGAAGAGAAGATATAGAATGCTATTATTGCACTTCAATTAAAGGAATTTAATTCAATTAGAAAGGCTACAGAGCATTTTGAAGTTTCTAAGTCAATTCTTATAGTTAGAGTCGCTGGAAGGAAATCATATATCCAATCTCACGAAATGGCTCAAATTCTTTCAAACACAGAAGAAAATATATTAATACAATGGATCTCATATTTTACTATTATTGGATTCTTTGTTATATCTATATTAATAAAGGAAATGGCCGATGAAATTCGTATTCGATACGTTCAAGTCGCATCCTCTCCAAACCCTACCTCGACAAATATTCCACCTATAGACCACGAATGGATCTATAGGTTCCAAAAACGACATCCAGAACTTAAAGTATGCTATTCACATCAATTAGAATTTAATTGGACTAAAGAGACAATTCCAAAGAATATTTAGACTTAGTTTGATATATTCCAAATACATCTTATTGAGCGAAAATATAAATTAAATAATATATATAATATGAACGAAATTAGATTTGCAATTGAAGGTATTCAAAATACTTGGATTATAATCGATTCTATTTAGAAATCGAATTGGAAGATTACAATTAGTAAACAAGAATGGATAATTGTATTTGAATATATTAGTCCAATTGAGAAGGCTTTATCACCTATGATTATTTTCAAGGCTCAAAATACAAATATTATATGGATTCCAAAGGATGCATTTCAAGATTAGTAGTTCTCTACTAATATAAATAAATAAACCTCAAATAATTATAGATTAGAATAATTACAAAGAGTTTTCGAGTCAGAATCCAAGAAAGTGTCAGGTGACCAGTCTCGACTTTTAATCATAGATGATCATTCAAATTATATTATAAACAATCTAATTGCTTTTTGTATAAATAAAGATATCGATTTGCTTATACTACCCCTTTATTACTCTCATTTGCTTCAGCTTCTTGATATTAGAGTATATGGATCAATAAAATGATATCATTCTTTAAAGATCGATCGATATTCTCGGACTAGTGTAAAGCGAATCCAAAGAGCTGAATAGGTAGAACTATTTCAGAAGATCAGAATAAAAATAATCAATTCTTTTAATATTAAAATTAATTGGAAAGGGGTTGGTTTGGTACCTTTTTCCCTACGAAAAGTATTTGATACATTACCATTTAACCCCTCCCAGCAACCTTTTACTTCACAAATAAGAACTACCAATCAAGGTCTAGACTTTTCTATACTCTGAAGTTCTCCTCCAGATGCGACAGAACTAAGGCAAGCAAATCAGACCTTTAATTCAGTTCTAGCAGGTAGTGATTCTCCTGTATCACCAACTCGTCGATGTGCCAAGAGAATGACTAGGCTTGTAGAATCTCAAAATACTGAGATAATCCTACTTCGGAAACAGCTCGCTGATGCTCAGGAGGTAATCGAGACTCGAAAGAAAAGAACTAAAGGCAAAAGGATCAAATTACAAGACCAATTCGTCTTTAGTACTGAGGAAGTATTGAAAATCGTATGTGAGGCAAAGGAGAAGCCCAAGGAGAAAAGGCTACAAGGATGGTCATGTAAACGTTCAATTGAAGAATTAGAAGAGGTTATTGGAGAGGAAGAGCTAGAGAATAGTTCAAGCGATTCAGAGTTGGAATTAGATGAATGTGTAGCTCGTAGAACTAGATCGCATAGAGAAAATTGAATTTTGTGACCCGGTTCCCCATATGACCCGGTTCACCATAAGTTACGTTACTTTTAAATATCTTTTATATTAATTTTTAATATATAAACATTTACAGAATAACGATATTTTTGAATATTTTCTTTAATCTCTGATGAATTTTAATTAATTCTCTTGTTATTAAAATGTTAAGAATTCAAAAAAAAACTATCAATCTGAATATAATTTTGTTTAATATATAATAAATAGTTTTGAAAAATGTTATAATTATTATTATTATTTTCAAAGTAATCATTAAATTACAATTATAGAATTTAATCTTTTAAAAATTGTATTTTATAAAATTTTTTCAGTTGATTATATTAATTTACTACTTTTTTTCACTTAGAAGTTCTGATTCAGAACTACCAGACACACACCGCTCTTAAACCATGTCGTATTGTAATCATATTGGGTCTGGTGGGTGAACATCATCTATTGGACTATTTGAACAGTGGTCATGACTATTAATCTTTTCGAAAGATTTCTCCAAACAAGTGAGAATCCAGGATGCTACATATAAGTGTCACGTCATCATTAAAATCACCAATGGAAGCAAATACTTTTACGTTCTAGAGAACGTTAACAGCTCAATCAGACAAGTCATGAAAGCGAACGAGCTCAACTTTTATTTTTGCTAAAATTCATCGGGAAAGAGAATTTTAATACAAAAAGAAATAGTGGCATAGGCTGCTAACTAAAAGTAACAATTCGTGTGTTATCAATACCGTGCAGTAATTATCTGAGCTATCTTCACGCAAGTACCTGGGTAACCTTACGTTCTCTCAGGGCTTAGGTGCGCATGGAAGATCCTCCCAGGGACTCATTTTTGTATCGATTCTCGTATCCATCAGCAAAATGGCCCTTCTAAGAGGATGTCCGAGGGGTACTTCGACAAGGAAGATGCCATTACTGCCCTTCAATTTCGAGTAATCCGCGTCCCATTTCCTCCTATGCTCAGCTTTGATACATTGATCGGTTGCAGAAAGATAGGCTTTTTGATACTCGAGCATACTTTTATAGTAGCCATACGTTTCGGTCGGGAAATTTTTCAATTCTACAGTTGCTGCGTTGTGAGCGAAGGGGTTTGACTGTGTTGGCATTTGTTAAACTGCTGGATATGGATTAGAATAATTTAATAATGCTTGAGAGTGAGGGTAAGCGTAGTTTGGATTTGCATAACTGTTTACTCCGGAATTAGCAGGTGGAAATTCACTGTATCGCGGCTGCCCATAACATGTCCCGTAACCATCATACACTTGACCCGCGGAATTATTGAATTGATTCACTTCGGGCGTTCCATGATTGGTAGGCTCCACCATAGGTATTGACGCAGCTCGTTGCATTTGATCATGAGGTCCGAACCGATCATTCAGTCTAGATATTTGTTCACGATCAAGCTTTGAACGATCAGAATTGTCCCTGGGGGCTCTATGCTGTCCCGAGGTTCCCTGAGCAGTACTAGCTTCTTCAAAATGGGAAGCGCTTTGAGATGCTATATTATGGTTGATATTATGTTTACTTCGTGATCTTGCTGGACTCCGGTGATGATATGAAGACCTCTCGTTCGTCTCATGCTTCTCGGTCTTTTTAGAATGGCCTCGCTCTTGTTTCGCTTGGAGGGGCGACTCCCCATAAGTTCTCTCGGGCTCTTTTCCCTGTGTAGGTTTATGTGCTAGAGGTTGTTTTGCAGAAGTTCTAGCTCGAGGCTTTTGCAGAATGTCTTTGTTTTTTGGTGGATTTGTTTCATCGAGAAAAAGGAAGATTCTTTCGTCGTCAGATGGGTCACCGGCAGATGGATAGCTAACAAAGCTGTCGACTCCAGTGGATAATTCCTTTCCACGGGCAGTTGCCATGGTCTTTACGAAGAGCTTCGACGAAGACGCCGATGTGGTAATAGATGATGTGGAACTTGAAGGGTATTCAAGCGTGGGGCTGGATCTTTCTTTTCGATGGTGACCTATGATATGTGGTGTGATCGATGGTCTACATAAAAAACACATTAAATGACATCTTGTGAGACGCAGGGTTAGCATATAGAGACAACAGCGAGTTGATGAGCTGCATGAAATAACTCGAAGTGTTATTTATGGTAAATAGAACTTGAGAATCTCTCGACTTCGATATCCTAGACCTGTGTTGTTGTGTTTTATGATGTTTTGTGATGTATCGTGATGAATTTAGGAAAATAGATTAGGAAAAAGAACGAGATGATGGAAATGGAACTATTTATGCAAACAAATTGGAGTCCTTGAAAGGTAAAAGTCGATTTCGCAGTGACTGGAAAGGGCATTGCGTTCTTAATGAACGATGTGAATAATTGTACATTATGCATAGCGAGGACTTTTGTTCAAAAAACTTTCAATATTTCATAGACAGTAGCCTTTCAGTTATCTTCCGATTCATCCTCAGATTTCCACTAGTCGTTGTAAAATGTTTCCTAATACCGCGGCACCATGAGTATGTTAAATCCAGGTTTCGAGTACTCCTTCCTATTTTTGTTGACTGTGTTGTCGACCTTCGATGGCTTTGTTCCTGGGAACACAAGCTACTAAAGAAAAGAAAAGAAAAGAGAACTCACTACGTGAATCACATTTCGGATAGGATTGAAATGAGCATATGGCAATATTCAGCCACCATTAACCCAAATCTCTAGGTCTGTAAATGTTAGCCCAGTATTACCCGAAGAGTCTTCAGGCATTTAAGACTAAGTTGCCATCACTCGAGTGGCTTCAAACATCAACAAGTATTAATAAATACTAGACAGGAAAATTTTAGCACTAGCTCCTCCCCGTAGCACCGTCTTATTGTTCTCTTACATATCAAAAATCTTAAAAATCTCTCTGACAGAATGTGTATATGAATTGATGGCTGAGTAAGATAGAAAGTGGTGTGGTATGATGTATCGTGTGTCCTATGGTCAACATGAATGAAAATAAAAAAGGGTAGAATGTTGAAGGAACACTCACGAAAAAGCCTCCGTTCCCCGGTAATATACTATTGGGAATTTTCATGAGTCACTACAGTGACTGGAAAATAGAAGGGAATAGAAGCGCTTCTTCCTGTGCTGCAGATATGCAATTCAATTCACGAATGACTCACTTCAACTCTATGACTCCAATTAGATAATTTGCCCTACGAGGTTTGACGAATATCAAGGATATGATAAAAAACGTGGCTACTATTGTTCAACTTGAACCTAAGAAAGGAAAGGAAAATCATCAAAAGCTCTTCCCAACCCTCCAACTTCTATAAAAGTTTCAACGTACAAGCTTTTCCTTCTATATCTGACTATGGTGACTATTCGTCTGTTCTCCAGGCCATAGCAATAAGTGGTGTCATAGTGTTGAACAATCAGCTGAAATTTAGAACTCAACTTACAAAGACCGGTAGATCGCAGGGAATCTGGCACACTCCATCAACTAAGGAGCAATAATTCTATAAAGACAGCAAACAGTGCGCCTGCCCTCCTCAACGAACATGATATTAAAAGTCACCCATATAATGGATCACGTTTGAATATACCGACAACTTTCCAGTGTCATAAGGTTATTTGAATATATATCGAGAGCTTCCGCGTCATCCTGAAGTGGAAAGGAAAGAAGCTTGTTAAGAGTATGCAAGGGTACAAATGGAAGCTGAAGCATGAGATCTTTGGGTAAGAGGTAGAAATATGTTGTTTGTTATGCATTCGGAGTCTGGCTACATGCACATGCATGTCACGTTATTTGCGACATCCAAACGTGCGAACTTCTATACGATCAAAATTGTAAGAATACAATTTACCTTCGAATGCACTCCATACTTTCAATCAAATACGGCAAATATCAGAGCTTCTTATCGATATTGGAAGACTGGTAGGCTTGGGCTTGATGACAGTGAATGAACATTTTTTCATGATATGCTGGTGAATGGTCCTTCCTTCAGCAAAATGATGTTGGACTGTGTTTCCATTCTATTTGTGACAAACAAAACTTCCTTATTAAATATCTCCGATTTCTACGGCAATAATCTTTCAACATACAACATCTTAGGATACAACACCTCGTATCTACTAGACCTCATTGAACACTTATTTATTGGTTCAGCATCTTGACATTTTAAGCACAAACAACGCAAAATTCATCATTTTTAGAACCAATGAAGCAATGCGACATTCATAAATCACCGGCTCAATCAATACAGAGGAAAATTGGAAGCAGAAGATTTGAAAAATAATTCAGACAGAAATCTTTCTCTTGCTGTTGAACCTTCAAGCGAATGTACATTGGATCATTCTACAAAGTCGCGAGCTTCTGCCAGTCTCTATCTCCGTGGACTAATTGGCTGAAAATCAACGGATCGAAAGATACTTATCAGAAGAGAAAGGAATAAAAATGGAGACGAACAACGAAGGCGATGGCAACGATGAAAAAGCCGACGGGGCTGTCGAAAGTACAAAACCACGAGTCCGACTGCCAGTAATGACACAAGGAATCATCAATCCCGTGGCTATTACACAGCTTCAAGATGAACTTGAGGATACCAAGAAGAAATTGGATAGGCTGCAAGCAACACGGATGCTTTCAGAGGACGAGATGATTCTGCCGAAGAGGATGAGACTGTCGAGATTGATAGGGGTGTTTCCAATTGTGAGAGATCAGATTAATTTTAGAACGAATCAGAGGTTGAACAATGTCTGCGAAGAATACGAGACCAAAATCAAGCGATCAAAAGATGAACATCATGACAAGCATTTAAGAGACATGGCAATCGTGCGAGAGATGGAATCGAAATTATTCAAGGCTGAAGAAAGGCTGGATTCGGTGGGAATGATTGCAAGGGTGCACCCAAATGCGCCGGTTGGTGAGGTCTGGTCAAAGATTCAGAATGGCACTTACGATCCGTTAAAAAAGGGTCCCGTTGAGCCAAAACCCATCTACAAATCAGGGCGAAATACTCAGCCTCAAGCCTCACGCACAATGACTTCTGACACTCTTACCTCCAATGATCCCTTTCGGAATAACAGATGGGCAAACAGCGATGGTCGGAAAAGGGAATACGATGAGCCTGCAAATGGGGAATCCAGCGAAGGTTCCAAGAGATCCAAGACAGCGTAAACGAATTACAATAGGGTGGGCCGTTTTGATGAAGGGCAGAAGGTTCATGGTGCCTTGGACATTTACCGACGTCCACGAGATCAATGTAGTTCAATTATACCACTTACATTGATATAAATTGATACTCATAGAGAACACTGTCACCAAGTCAACAAGATTCTTCATTATTTCACACATACATGTGATTCGAAGTCATGTACAGCATTCCAAATCTGCAAGGACTACACAAATGAACCCAAATATATCGTTAAGTTTTGAGTGGAAGGTTTTACCAAAAGTGCAGAGCCTCGAGGGTAGAATCCCTAAGCTTGGTAGGAGACAGAGTGAGAGAGCTTCAGGGAAATTTGGCCACTTTGTTAAAGCTGCTCTTCGGTATCTCAGCCTAAACAAGAACTAAATAAGCGGAATAAAAACAAACCAACAACATCTTTGCTGAGCCATAGTACCATTGGGAGGTTTTGATTGTTGAAGCAATATATCTGATTGAATTTCCCATATGTTCTATGTAGTAGGTTCTCCAGCTTTTCACCTGTGGTGATTAGCAGATGGCGTCTCATGAGATTCCTGGTGATCCAATGACAGACTCTAGACTGAGAAATAGTAACAAGTAGGCCTATACAAGCCCTGATATATGAAAATTACCGCTTGTGAGAGTTGCAATACACCAGCTGTGAGCATTTCACAAGTTCACCAGGTGTATAGCTCGTTCTCGTTCCTTCCGAGAAAATACACTTAGATACTCATTTTTTGACTTGAGTTAAATCTCGCGAACCGGGAGGTTGGAGGAGCTACACTATAGCGATTTGTGCTGGTTGGGTGATGAGAGATGTTGTAGATGTGTGCATTCATCATTTTGATGCTCGGGATGACATGGTTAAAGCTCCGTTATAATCTTCATGGCGAGATGTCGACTGTCATTGTACTGTTGTAACGGTCAAACGACAGGGAGTGTATTCTCGTTGTCTGGTTGTATGTGGTGAAGATAAACTTTGATGGAAAAAGGTAAATTGGGTATAATAGTGCCGCTTTAGATTTATGGAGGAAGGTGATTTAAAGCAGCATCGGACTAAGGTTATACATGTCGCGAGGACGGCGAACGCACGTATTCATTCTATGCACACACTACGAGGTGATGGTAAGACTATGCAAGTGCATATGTCTCTTGGAACGAGTCCCAAATGATTTTGGGGATCCCTTACTTTTAAGATGTGAGCGTGATGACCGCTGTTCTGAGAACTCAATCGGAGACTGCCGGCCATGGGTATCTTCCGGCATGTCCTTCGTTCCTTCCAGAATCTGGGTTTGTGAGAGGCCTTGCGTCTTAAATCTTCAATAAGTTCTTTCCTAATGAATTAATTAACGAATACAGCATCTCTATCTCTTGCGAGAGCTCTTTTCTTACTTACCATACCTCATCACCAAGTTCATGCTTCGGAAATGTATCTCGCATTACCTACAATCATTCCTATTGCTCTTCATTACGTATAGTATAACTACTCCCTATTTCTTACTCCTCCTATATTGACATTGGGTATTAAAATTGTTTACACGCTGCACACATCCAGAGTTCACGTCGATCTTCGTTCTCCACGGGTAACTTCTCGTACTCCCTCAATCGAGTTTTTATGCACTACCTCGTCGAGTGCCTTCTTTACGCTGGTGTTATCCTGGGACTAGAACCAGATTCGATACTCACTTTTGAGCAGAACTTGGAATCTGTACCGAGTGCTGGTTTTCATTCAGAACCAAATTTTCGCTCGAGAATCACGATTTTTGATCCCTCCCCTCCTAATCCACCTCTCGCCCATATTCGGCCGTGGACCTGGTTTTAATCGTTCTCAAACAAAAATTTGTACTGTTTGGAATACCTTACTGTTTTAGACGAAGTCTCAACTTGGGCGATGAGAGGACTTCGTTCGATACACAGCGATCCATAACACAAATGACGGCAACATCGCCATACCTCGACATTCGGCCTCTTAAACAATTTGCACAGAACAAGTGCTTTCGTAGCACTAGTTACTACTTAATAAACTACTGCGAACTAAATCATTTATGGTCGACGCTAACAATACGAGCAATGCCACGGCTCCCGTCAATAGTACTATTCAGGCCTGGCATAAATTGCAAGGGCATATCATCGACAAGAAATATGACGCTGGCTATATCATTTTATCATACTTCGTCAGCTTTGTAGGCGCATGGACAGCCTTTGAGCTACTAAATTTGAGAACAACAAGGAAGGGTCGTTATAATTGGTAAGATCTTCTGTGTTAATTTTACAAATCCAAACCCTAGATTAATCAACTACTAGGACAGTGCTTGTGTTTGCTTCAATATCGATGGGAGGTGTTGCTATTTGGTGTATGCATTTCGTCGGTGACGAAGGAATCATTCTAGGTGATGGCGATCCTACCTTACAAATCTCATACAATCAGTCTTCGACGTCCGAGTCATTTTTTCTTCCCGTCATAGTATTCTTCATCGCATTTTGGACCGTTGGCTCAAATGAAACAGTAGATTTACCCCGCGTTGGTCTAGGCGGAACTCTAGCCGGTCTGGGAATATGTGGCATGCATTACCTTGGACAAGCTAGTATTGCTAACTACACATGCCTTTACAATATTATCTGGGTCCTAATTTCTGCTTTCATAGCTATTTCAGGTAGCATAGGATCGATCTACTTGTTTTTCCTCTGGCGTTCATCATGGGCATCAGGTTGGTCCAAGAAGGGTACCTGTGCATGTATACTCGCATTTGCCATATCTGGATTGCATTGGCTATCTTCTCTCGGCACGCACTATCGCCTGAATGGTCTTCCAACACCTCCAACGTCAAACCCGACTCAACAATTTTCCATAATTGTGGCTACAGTTCTGGTATGTTAGGTCTACGGAGTTTGAAGCAAAATGCTGATTCATATAGACCATACTTGCGGCAATCATAAACATAACATTAAAATTCATGCTCTTCACACACAAACAAGATACTATCAATCGTTCTCAAAAACTCACTTTGTTGGCTGCCATATTCGATAAGCATGGAAATGTATTAGTTGACTCGCAGGGTATTCTACCAAATAGAAAGATTACTAATTCCTTCATTGAAGGGGCAAGTCAAGCTACTCTTTTGTAATTATTGTTAAACTGACATATTCTAGTCCTTGAGTGAAGTTTTCAACACTTCACATCCGATATTTCTGTGGATATTTAGAGCAGCAAAGAATTGGCATTGTGTTAAAGACATTATTCCAGCGATGCGTCTGAATATTAATGATCATATTGAGAAGAATCGACTTGGTGGCAAGGAAGAAGTGAGCCTTGTGGATAGCGACGGTGACTTGATTAAGGATTATTCCATCGTATTCCGAGAACTGTTTTGCATCGCCGCCGCTGATCTTGCGAATGATCTTCGTATCCCAATGGAAAAGTTAGGTCCTTTGTATGACGATGTCATCGGTACTGGCCAGAAGGTTCCTTTATCAGTAATCATCAAATCTCGGGTCAGTATTTTGAGCGACTTGATCGAGAGGATAATTGGTGATATCAAGCAAAAGATCAAAGGTGGTCGTCGGGCAATCAGAAGGCCTAGGAAGGACATCGAAAAAGATGCAGGAGCAGGAACCGGTCAACTGCTCTTTCTTGTCAAGAAAGCACAAAGACGCGAGGCAGAGGCTCTACAGGCTGCTGGATATCGATTTGCTAAGGTCGAACAAGTTTTGCCACTACTATCGTACACTATGAAAATCGGGGATGAAGATCTTACCAAACATCTCTCGGAACTGTGGAGATTTTCGAATCAGGATGATATGCTAGAACCTGGTTGTCATCTCGCCTGCTTTGCAATTCGAGCTTCTGTTCGAGGAGGGTTTGATATTGTTGTTAGGAAAGACGCCAAAAGCCAAATCCCGACGATGACCTTGCCCTTTGAAACACTGGAAGACTGGCAGAAGGACTTTTTGACCGCAATGAATACCCTTAATGTATCTGAATGTCAAAGGTTTTTGGCCAAGGCTGTTAAGGCAAAAGAGCTACCTACTAGGGAGAAGACATTTTCAAATCAACTACTTACTACACTCCAGTCCTTGAAATACGAGATTGGCGATCCCATTTTCAGCGAAGCATGCCTGATATCCAAGCCTATCGAAGCTCCATGTCGTGGAACTTCAGAAAACCACAGGCCCGGCATAGGACTTCTAATTGCGTTCCGACTCATGGTACCTATCAATACTCGACGTGCACCTGGTAAAAAGTGCGCGTTTGCTCCGCTTACTCTATTTAAATTACAACAACGTGTTTACAAGAATGCTTTGGATCATTCATTTTTTGTACGTGCCATATATCGAGAATTTTCACCAATATTCGCGGCAACCGCTCGTGATTGTTCACAAGAAAAGAAACTTCTATCAAGTTGGAGACAAACTAGAGAGTATGGCCATGTGGAACTCGAGGTAGTCGAGGAACATGACCCCTTTGGAAACGCCATAACTCGAATCGTACCCAAGAGGGAAAAGCAGTTACAAGCACGGCCCACCTTGGAACGTTTAAGAACTCTTTGGGATACACGTCTTGGTCGCTCCAGAGATGAAAATGATACTAGTGAAAGAAGTGAAAGACAGAAACCAATAAGAGCGGCTTCTTATCAATCGATGGGTATATTGGTCAGCACGGAAGTTGCGAGGGATGTAAAGCATAGTTCGGATAAGAGGAATGATGAGAAAGGAAAGGGATTTGATACTAAGCAGGGAAATAGGGGGGTTACAGCGGTAGTTAGTGAAGATGTTGAACCACAAACTTTTGTGGATGAATTGTTTCAGATTTGTGTTAAGAATTCGGGGATGCCTCATTGATTGTGGTTTGTGGGGTGAGGATGGATATGTCTCTTGTATGTTGTGGTAGGAATAGATTAGATGGATAACATCAGGCCAGATTAGACAAGATTCACTATTGGACGTGCACTTGAATGGATGCAACCTGAAATAATGATGGGTTGTTCAGTACTTTGGTATTCTCTATAAATATAAACCTATGATTTTTGGATCCTTGATGCTCAGTGGTAAGATATCATGAATGTCTTTATTAATTGGTGATGTTTAGTTTTATGTGACCAAAAGGGTGTTTATAGACCAGCAATTTTATTTAACTTAAAATCTACAGGTGAAGAGCACCTGTAGATGGGGATAGCTACTCTATATATACACAAATGAATGGCCTAGCCGCAATGGCTAGGCAAAAAGAAGTCATATTTATCCCTCCAATGATCTTACTTTACCGATAACCATTGATACCTAGTACTTGTCCGGATCTGATCCTCAGGTCACCTAAATCGTATACTAATCCCGAGTAATCGTATCATGTGTGGACATGGTTAATGTACCTGAGGTTTCTTATATAATAAGAGTGGGAGGAAAGCAGGGATTTCCGTCACATTTTAGTGATATTTGATTTGATGATAATTACTTTATAATGCTACTTACCTAGTATAAGAATCTATGGGGTTGAAGAACTATAGAGAGAATATTATATTTTTAATATTTTCTTAAATTAAAATCTTTATTTTATATATAAGTAATAAATAAAAGTTATACAAAAGAAAAAAAAGAAATCTTTTAGAATTTTAAAATAAAACATAAAAATATGTTACGTCCAAAACGATTAGTATGTCACATGACCATAAAACATGTGATGGAACGGTGAGGAACGAACGTTCCTAGGAACAACCAGGAACGCTCGTTCCCAGGAACGACGATTCCTAGTTAACCATAGGCACGAAGGACTATATAATCAAGATGGATTTCTTTTGTATAGAGCTTCGTGCTCAAGATCAATCATTTAGTATACTCTACTATTAGTTACGAATTGCATATCATTATTGTCATTACTTCAAGTCCCTGCTTGACGCCTAGTTATAAACCTACTTCGAGAGCCTAGAGCACTTCCACGTGATCTAGACGGCAAACCTCGTAACAAAATATTAATTGTAAAAAAGTTAATATATATATTATAAAATATATTTATTACTTTAATAAAATAAAAAGTTTAATTTTATAGAAGTGTTACGACGTGTGACGGAAAAGTCGTAAACGGAGTCAATTCAATCACTTAGAATCTAAAACTAAAGAACTAAGAAGATTCTAAGTGAGAAGGTCTTTATATACAGGGCTAGTGCACGTGAGCCACTAGTGGGTAACAACCGTCACGTAACACGACGGCTATCTTCTACGCCGCGTCACATGACTAAACCAGGGTAACGTGATTAAGTCACGTTATGGACCGCTGCGCGGTCCTGACTAGCCATAGGCATGAAGGTCTATATAATCAAGATGGATTTCCTTTGTATAGAGCTTTGTGCTCAAGATCAATCATTTAGTATACTCTACTATTAGTTACGAATTGCATCATTGCCATTACTTAAGTCCCTACTTGACGCCTAGTTATAAACCACCTCGAGAGCCTAGAGCACTTCCACGTGATCTAGACGGCAAACCTCGTAACAGATTAGGATTAAATGAAATTTATCATATACTAATCCTTATAGGTTCGCTAAATATTAAATAGCGTTAATTAGGTGATCCAAGTGTAAAATTACAGGCCCTTTATAGTGCTAACACCCTGTAAGGCCCTATAGTCGTGTTACTTTTCGAGCCGTTGTGACCAAAAGGGTGTTTATAGACCAGCAATTTTATTTAACTTAAAATCTACAGGTGAAGAGCACCTGTAGATGGGGATAGCTACTCTATATATACACAAATGAATGGCCTAGCCGCAATAGCTAGGCAAAAAGAAGTCATATTTATTCCTCCAATGATCTTACTTTACCGATAACCATTGATACCGAGTACTTGTCCGGATCTGATCCTCAGGTCACCTAAATCGCATACTAATCTCGAGTAATCGTATCATGTGTGGACATGGTTAATGTACCTGAGGTTTCTTATATAATAAAGGTGGGAGGAAAGCAGGGATTTCCGTCACAGCCGTCCTCCGTATACTCAAGCTTTTTTAATTATTAAAAAATATAAATAATTAATACATTAATGTCGAAATATATATTTATTTATTTATAATTTTAATCATTTATAATTATTTAATATGATAGGATTAATAAATTCTCTTAAACTAAATTGTGAGTTTTATTAAAGTTTGGGATGTAATTCATTAACTACTACTACTACTACTACTACTACTACGAGTATGTATCTATGTACGTATGTATTAAATACCCTCCCTCTCTACCTCGAATTTTCTCAACATCCCACCAAAAGCTCAAATCAATCATTCAATCATATCATATCACATCACCATCACATCACCCACACAAACCACCCACCTAACCCGACCCCTCACCCAATAAACCCATCCGAGTATCATTCAAACTAAACCTATACTTCGCCTCCAAAACATACGGACCATCCTCCGGACCCCAAATTTGTTTTCTCCCCCACTCCGGCTGATTAATCCCATCAATCCAATCCTCGACTTCCATAACCACACATCCATACTGCGGAATCGTGCGAGGTCTATCCGAAACATTAAACAGACCCTGCGTTTTCTTCAACGCCATAGATCCATTTTGGCCTCCGCAGGAATATACCTGGAAAGCGGGTTGATCTGTGAAGATGTCGAGTTGGATGCCGGACCAGGCGGAGCGGAGACGTGCTACAGGGGAAACGTGCCAGGAGGAGAGAGTGGCGGCGTCACGGTTGGTGAGGTAGGCGGTGTCGTAGCCGGTGCAGTTTTCGCCGCAGTTTCCGAGGAGGTCTGGGTTGCTGAAGTTGGCGCCGATTTGTTTGGGGGTGCTCCAGAAATCGTTGAGGGATTGGGGTTGGTTTGCTATGATGTCGCCTGTGGGAATAAGAATGCTATCTGTTCCGATTCTTTGACCACCGTATGGTAAGTAAAGAGAATGGTTGAGAGCGGTAGCTGTTTCGTTGTTGGCGAATCCATCAAGGTTCCAGTAAGTCTGATGATTTGTTAGATGCTTGTGAGAAGAGGTAATGATATCAGGTAGATGAAAGAATAACATACGTGAGAACTCAACATAATAGGAGTTTTCTTTGTGGTAGCAATAGCAATCATTTTGAAAGACCAAGTCATATTACTCAAAGTATAAGTCACATAACTAACGACCTCTCCGGGAAATCCTTGTTCTCCATCTGGATCTAATACCAAAAATTAGCACATCATCCAAAACCCAAACAGAAAACCAAAACCAAAACTCACCCGTCAAACTAAAAGTAATCGAACTAGTAGTATGAGCAACCACAGTCCAATTTCTCCAATCCCAACCTTTCGGACCACCATGCAACGTATCAACACCCTCCGGATTATCCTCTGTCGGATTTTCATTCGGCAACACATGATACGTCTCCCCATCAATAACAAAACTCGAATTCTTGATACGATTTGCATATCTACCTGGCACGCCTCCAAAATGCGGATGTTGTCTATCAATTCCATAGTAAGTTGCATTATCGAAACCTCCGACAATATCGCGTTCGATACCCGAGGTGTCGTTGATGAAGAGATTAGAGATTGATGCACCGTAGGCTATGAAGTTTGCTCGGATACCAGGGGCGGAGAGTTCGTATTTACCGTTTGCGTCGGGACCGAGAGAGGATCCGGCTATGGTGCTGTTTCCGGCTACTCCTGTGTATGCTTGACCGGGAGATTGAGCTGCTGCTAAGCTTGCTAGGGCCCCGAGAATTGTCGATATCATATTGAGTGATATCATGATGGAAGTTGGTTTAATACAAAATAACCGTAAAACCAGATATTTATGTACAAGTTATTAAGAATTATCGCTGTAATGGAGAGGAGGTGTTTGGTCGTGAATTAAATGGAGATTTTCCTGGAAGGAGGATTGAAGGCTTTTATAATAAGATGATGGATGATGGAAGTAGGTGATTGAGCCGTAGATCGCCGTCTCCACAGTGAATTTTAAAATACGGGGTACTGGGGTAAAATGATCATCTGATCAAGCTCATCTATCTCAACTCAAGAGTGAATTTGCGACGAGGCATTCGAATGAAAAATAATCTCCTAGTTTTTCCGTTCGTATATGAAGTGTTGCACTTGCCGGTCAACCCACAAACAATCAACAATCAACAATCAACAATCAAAAGATCTCCGAACAAGACAACAAAGCGATTGTTTAACAATCATCCCAAAAAGCATGAGGAAAAGTTACAACTTAAATAAACAAGGCCGGGGTAACCGCCCCGCACACAATCAATCAATCATGCATCTGCATCTACATTTATCCCAGACCCAGGACACAACATATTTCTCCAGGTACCAACTAACATGCGGTGAAAGCCTCCTCGAAGCAATTCTTCTCCTTCCACTCACACGATTCGTCAATTCATTCTCTTTCCTCTTCCAGATGATGCGGGGGTATTATTGCTCACCTCGTACTGCATCTTATAATCGGTCGATAAAGGTATACGTAGGACAAACTGTTAGCTGTTAACTGTTACTAGTTCCTCTCTCAGTTTTCTAACCTATCCTGCCAACCTCCCATCAATCTAATCCAGGTACAACCCCAGCTTCCAAGAAAAGCTTGATTTAATTCTATACATCATCCCAATCCCACGGTTCCGAACCATCCATACCATCCATACCACACAGTATCCTATCACCCCAAAATCCATGAATCCACACACTCCTACAATTGGTGCGTCTAACCTCACCACTCACGCGCATTACGTGAGTTTGCTTAGGTACCTAGGTACACTTACCTTACCTTACCTCCGTACTCCGTCCGTTCGGTACACACACAATCCATAACCTTACCCTACTAAACCCTGAAAAGTGCGGGGTTTGATCTAAATATCCATCTAAACATCTAACATCTAACATCTAACAATGACTCTAAATCCAGCAACTCACAACTCACAACTCCTAACTCGAACACCACCCAATACCCTCTCTGCAGGGAGAGACAGCTTTTCTTTTCTTTCCTTACCTACTTACCTACCTACTATTACGAGTAACCTACCTATCTATCTGACCAATCCCATCCCATCCCATCCCAACCCAACCCCAACGACCCTAATCTCAATCCTAAAACCCTACCTACCTAGCCACACTATCCCCTACCCTACCACCTCAATATCCCCTACCCTAAATCCCCGCATCCCGCATCCCGCATTTATTAATCCCTCTTCCCATACACACCGTACCATTCGAGCGCATACATAAACCACCCTAAACCACCACCTTACACTAATTATACTTTTACTTACTTACCTAGTACGGAAAATTACCCCACCCAGCTATAGAGAGAAAGAGATCATCACAATCCAACACTTTGTACTCCGCATGTGATACGTTTTGTAGGTAATGTAGGCAATGTAGGTAGGTAATGTAACTAGATATGCAGGTATGCAGCGCTCATATACTTGTGATTGATGTTGTAGCACATGCTTCCTATGGTTGGCCTGATCTCATCATTGGAGTAATGAACGAGTTCAGTGTTCACGCTCCCCCCTGTACAATCTGCATATATCGAAATGAATTGTTATGTTAAACTATCATTCTAATTCAGCCCTCGACTTTCGCTTCTTCATAATATCTACACAAGCGCGCTCATTTCAATGCAAAGGAATCCGAGAGATATATTGACAAGACTAAACACCCTCTTACACTCTTCCAAAACGACTCTTCACTATCCTCCCTTCCGCGGCAATTTCATATTCATGCATCAATCAAGTTCTCCACTTGCGCATCCTTCGCCTTACCTTCCTCACTGTTATCCTTGGTATCCTTGTTGCCAGCACGTCCTTTACCCTTGCGGTCAGCTGCAGATCGTTGGTAGAATTCAGCCAAAACCTTTTGTGGGATACGATTGAGCAATTCCTTGGGGTAAATACGAAGTAAGCTCCATGCTTGATCGAGTGACTCATAAATGGTTCTCGATTCGTAAGCAGATTGTGAAATGAAAGTACGCTCGAATTTCTCCAAAAATTCCAACGAGAGCTTGTCCTCAGAAGATAAAGCTTCCTCGCCAACAACTGCCTTCATGGATGCTGCATCACGACCAATGGCATATTTGGCGTACAATTGGTTGGAAACATCACCGTGATCCTTTCTGGTGAGCTTTTCTCCAATAGCAGACTTCATGAGACGGGAGAGAGATGGCAGCACGTTGATAGGTGGGTAGATACCACGGTTGTGTAGTTGACGATCGATGAAAATTTGTCCTTCAGTAATATAACCAGTCAAATCGGGAATAGGGTGAGTAATATCGTCGTTAGGCATAGTCAAGATAGGAATTTGAGTAATGGATCCATTTCGACCTTGGACACGACCAGCACGTTCATAAATGGTGGACAAATCCGTGTACATATAACCGGGGTATCCACGACGTCCAGGTACTTCTTCACGGGCAGCTGAAACCTCACGAAGAGCATCACAGTATGCAGTCAAATCGGTAAGAATAACCAAACAATGCTTCTCCAATTGGTAGGCGTAGTATTCGGCGGTGGTAAGGGCAAGACGAGGGGTAATGATACGTTCAATACTATGAAATATTAGTCTTGTTGGTCATGTGGAGAGACTGGTGTGAAACTTACGTAGGATCATTGGCCAAGTTCAAGAAGAGGGTGACACGCTCAAGACTTCCGTTCTCTTCGAAATCCCTAGTGAAGAAACGTGCAGTTTCCAAGTTGACACCCATAGCTGCGAAAACAATGGAGAAGTTCTCCTCATGTCCATCGTGTGTGCCTTTGTTTGTAACACCTTGTTTTTGAACCAAACCAGCTTGTCGACAAATCTGAGCAGCGATTTCGTTATGCGGTAAACCTGCAGCGGAGAAAATAGGAATCTTTTGTCCACGAGCAATGGAGTTCATCGTGTCGATGGCAGAAATACCAGTTGAGATCATTTCTTCTGGGTAAACCTGATATAGATTAGCCAAAGAAATCGACTACCAATCTACAAGTCTTACTCTTGAATATGGGTTGATAGGACTTCCGTTAATGTCCAAATAATCTTCTGCCAACACCTTTGGTCCCTTGTCAATAGCTCTTCCAGATCCATCGAAGATTCGACCCAACATATCCTCGGAGACACCCAGTTTCAAACTGTGTCCCGTGAACTCGACTGTGGACTATTACAGTATTAGCAACACAGTCACTGAAATGCCTTTGTAACTTTGCTATACCTTTTTCACATCGATACCATGAGTGCCTTCGAAAACCTAAATCCTTGGTCAGTGACAAATGTTGGTACCCTACGGAAATCGAATTCGTACTTGGACAACTGCTCGATCACCTATAGGTTATATAAAATCAGCAAATAATTCCGCATGATCAATAGCACATATACCACATACCTCTAGCTTCCAACACTTGTCCTGACCTCTGTGTGCCATCAGGCAGAGTCAAGCTAACAATCTCATTGTATCTTGGGAATTTGACCTGCGACTCCATCAGAACGTGCCCAACTACCACCTATCCATCATTCTTCAAACTCACGTTCTCCAAAATAACCAAAGGACCATTGATACCGCCGATGGTATTATACCTGATTCGCGGCGTAACACTGTACGACGACGACTCTCTTGGATCCCCCATTGTTGCAAACTGATTTGCGGTTTATTCGATCACTAAGACAAAAAACAAAAAGAGGCGCTTCAGCTCGCAAGAAGCTCCAGCGATGATTATGCTGGTTGGTTTCGTGAATAACTAGCTTGCTTTTGTGAGGTTGGAGAGCTTGAGATGCTTCAGTGTGGAGCTTAGCTTGATTAGTTGGTAGAATGGAGGCAATTGCGATAAGCGACAAGGTTGAGTTCGATCACGTGTCGTGGGTTGGTCTTGGCGTTAATTGAAATTACGATGCTGTCCGTCATTTAGAGTATGTACCAATGAGAAGGGTGAAATTATATGGTCAGTTACATAATCATGTTCGTTTGTTATATGATTCAATAAATGGTGGACTGGCCGTAGCCGTTATTGCTATACATCCAATACACAATTTCTGCCCAGCTTTTCGTCAATTCACACCGAACGCCAGTCATCCATCACCTCACCATGCTACGCACACAGTTTGATTCCTCTTGAGTGCGAAAGTCGCATTAGCCTCAAATTATTTGCGGCTTCTTGCTCCAATCACCGCCTTCCCAACACTGCTTGCATTAGGTTTCCCAATCTCCCCAGTAATCCATTGTCCAACATCAGCCAACTCATCTAGATTAACACCAGTCTGCATTCCCATGCTCTCTAGCAAATATACCATATCTTCTGTAGCGACATTTCCAGTAGCCCCAGGACTGTATGGGCATCCACCTAATCCTCCAACACTACTATCAAAGGTTCTAATACCATGTTCCAAGCTGACAACAGTATTGATTAAGGCCTGTCCATATGTATCATGGAAGTGCATCGCTATGTCCTCATTAAGTATTCCCGCTGATTGCATTGTACGCAAAAGTTTTGAAGTCTTAGGTCCAGTACCCATCCCAGTGGTATCTCCAAGATCAATCTCGTCCGCCCCCATCTCCAATAATTCCGTCGCTATTTCTGCCACGCGATGAGGATCTACATTGCCACCCTCAAATGGACAACCCAATACTACAGATATATAGGCACGAACTCGCATTCCGGCTGCTTTTGCACCTTGTATGACTTCTTCAAATCGTTTTAATGATGTTGCAATATCACAGTTGAGGTTCTTTTGTGAAAAGGACTCGGTTGCTGCTGCAAAGACTGCCATCTCGATATATGGTTTACTGGAGGATGAAGTAAGATCCTTGGGGGCATCATGAAGAGGAATGTCGGCAGTGTTGTACGCATTTTGATTTTGAGACAAAATATCCAATGCTTTGTCAAGACCCTTTCTGTTGGGCGCCAAGAAAGAGTATCGTAGAGGAATAGACGATTGATTCTGATTCTGTAGAACATGTTCAAGAATTTCGCTCGCATCTGCCATCTGCAGCAGCCTTGAAGTCAGTCTTTGCTCATCTATGAGTAGAGGATTTCAGCTTACTTGTGGCACCCATTTTGGCGCAACAAAAGAGCCAGCTTCAATATCCTGCAAGCCCGTCTTTGCAAGCTTCTCAATCAGACTTATCTTTGTCGCTAAAGGTATAATCGTTTTCTCATTTTGTAATCCGTCCCGAGGTCCCACTTCCACTATTTTGACACGATTGTCTCCATGCTGTTGGTTACCATTCGCCCCATTTGCCGAGGGCTCAGCTGCTGTTGCAAGACGTCGTAGTTGGCGAAGTTGTAAGCCAGTATTTCGAAATCGAAATATGCGCCGCGATAACATCATGAAGTTGCATTGTCCAAGTTCAACTGGTGTTTTGTGTGTGAAGTTGAGCTTGATGGTAGGATCTGGGGAACTATGCGGGGAGAGCTTATGTACAGCCGATGTTCAGCCGATGTTTAGCCGATGGTATTTTAGGTACGGATCTGGTAAACCGACCAATCACAAAAGGCAACTAAAACTCTACACTCCCCACGGTTTTCCGTGAATAACCGTTCCATTTCAACGAGACTCGTATCCCTATGGGAGCAGTGAATCAGTTATTTACTGATTCTCAATCAATAAACTTTATTGATTCTCAATTAGTAAATGATTGATTCAGAATTAGTAAAATCTCTATTTTTGAGATTGTAACTTGTTCAATCTATAGAACGATATTTAGTATGAATAACTTCAATTTGATAATAACTAAGCTACAATTCTTCGATCTGCTTTTCGATTTCGGGCTTCATCTCTTTCAAAGAATCTCCCCTTCCTCTCCCACCCCTTTTCCTCCCTCCTCTCCTCTTTCCTTCCTTTTCCTTCCCCTCCTCTTCGTGGCCATCCGGGCCTGAGCCCATAAGTATTATAAATATTCAAGTATTCTCGTTCAACATATTATCCAACGCTCGAGTATTTCAAGGTCCTAAAGCCCAAACCCCGAACCCCATCAAACTTCCCCAAATCCAACAACTGCAGTGAAGGCATATCGAAACAACCCGTCACTTCTCCCTCGTTAAATATCTCGACTTATATTCCCTCTCCTCTCCACATACGGCACCTCGCTCGCTGAGTGGAAGATCATCAGATTTGGAACTTAGCCATGGAAGGGTACCGTCTAGAGTCCCAATGAGTTTTAACTATAGCTTTGACCGTGGAACCAAGTATCTTTCGCGTAGTTATTTGTCTGGCTGCGGCGCATTCAAGAGTCTGTGAAGAGTGGCTGTGGTATGTCTAGCCGTGTAAAATGGTGGTGAATGATGTTCAGAGAAATGAGGGCTCAGAATGCTTGAGCATTTCTCGAGAATTGAGATTTCATGATCGACAGGTATACCTTGTTTGCGACAATCATGAGCACAACTATGCAAACCAAAAACTTTATCACGAATATTTTCGCACTGTGCTTCGGTTGCACGTAAAAAGAAGCTTCGGAAGTAAATGCGCTTGCAATCCATGGTTTCTTCTCTCCTTTCTTTGCCTATGTAGCTAGCATTGGATTCTGTGCATAATGTTATAGATCAATCTATGCACTTTTTTATCGTGAATATTCATCCATCTTTCGGATATCCATTCCGGACTATCACAACATTGAGCGAAATCTTTCGATTCAAAACCCTATTCACTGCAGTGGACCAATATTTCCCTCGCAAAAGCTAACTCTTGGATGACACAAAGTCGCTTCCAGTATGGGCAATATAATGACCGACGTAAGCACCTAAGGAGCGACGTGGATTAAGTGGCAAAATCGAATAAGGGGAACCTATGATTGGCATTTTCGAATCCGATCGTCCGCTAAGTCGACTAATACCTTCAAGAATCCTGATCGCATGGAATAGAACAAATCCCATAGCTGCGCTCTCGTGAGAGAAAGAAGTGTCTTCCCCTTTTATCAACACCCAAGAAAAGAAATCACTCTTTTCAGATGTTCACAAAACTTGCTTATTTGTCTCGCTTAATGATTTCCCCCATAAAACATCATTTCGACCGATGTAAAGAACATTAACAATCGGGCTCACTTCATGTGATTTGCCCTCCATCGATGAAGGATATATATGAACCATGAATTGACTCGTACTGAGCATTTATGCCCATTAACAAGGATAGTTCCGCCATCTCCAAGTGAAACCCCATTGATAAAATAAAAGCTTTATATTAATCGGGTTTGTCGTGAGAACTTACACATACCAATTGGAATATAACATTGTCGTTTAGGTGCGATTTGGTTGATTGGAAGATGTTAGGAGGAGGCATACGACTCGTGTTTGATACTCATCTGTCATGAAATTTACACACACGGAAGTACTCATCCTACATTTTAATCGTTGCCAAGCTTCTCAAAGAGTGTTGTCAAAACGGACGGTGGGAAAGAGATCTGTTAATGCTGATCGAGAGCGTGGCGAGCTTGAGGATGCAGGACGAGAATCAATCAATATGGTTGCACCGCTACTCTGAGTTGATCGAAGAAGCTGCTCATCCTTTCCTGGCCTGCCTACAATCTCCACTAACTAGGAGACACAAACTTCATTTTGTATGGGAAATTGATGTTTATAGTATAAAAAGATGAAAAGACTCAACCTTTCAATTCAGCCATCAATTTTGATAATGAATGTGTTTTATGGTAATATAGTAACATATCTATGGAGTAGAAGTTTCTATCGCGATTTTCATATGGATGTCCTAATCCGTTGATAAGTATGGGGTGGTTTAAATGAAATGACAGCGATCAAAAGTGCCGACCTTTTACCAACCTCTTAGAATCTCCACAGTTCTAATCCTTTAGACTACCAAAAATCGACTCCAAAAAGGCCCGTGCAATATCCCTGAATCACAACGCTTCATTGGGCGACAACCATAAAATATTATTTTGAGAAATTCTTCTTTATAGCCGAATTTTGAAACGAGTTTAGAATATTTCAATTTAAAGAACAAATAATATTGTTACTAGCAAAAAATCTATAACATTACCTTTTAGATTTGAATATTACAATATTACTACATATGAAATTTTTAATTATAGAATGATTAGAAAGATTGTTCAAACTAGAGAATTCTAGTGATTAGTATGCAAGATCCTAGTTAAGCGATGGAAACCATTTTGGTATTCTCGGGAATGCCCAGGTCGAGGGGATCAAGCACAAGGCTAGTAGTTACGACATTTCATTGGAAGATAACATACAATATTCCACTTTGAGGAGCCCTACCTGCAAGGTTCAAAACATTTGAAAGCTTAGAGTCTCCACACGACACATCGTTTGAGAATGGCTGGTAGCGGTGTTCACATTCATTGGCAGACGACAGAAGACTAAGATGTCTTATTAGCCGACTTGCAGGTTGCACGACTTTGAATTGTGGAGCCTCTACGGGCCACAGCTTACTTAGATTTATATGACTCGACTAGGGCATGGTTGACGGCATCTCAATGCTATTCATTGGCAGACAATGGCATTCGACTTCGAACACATTTACAAGGTAACCGAGGTGCCTCCGTGTACTAGAACGTGTGATACATGGCTAGTTCTATTTTCAAAGGCCTAATAACGAAACCTGCAAAATATCTTGAGTCTCTCGTCCCTGATTAACACTCCGCGCCCACGCCAAGTACCGAGAATTACCATTGCGGCACAGGGGAAAATGTCCCCGGACTAGGGTCAAGAAAGGTTACATCCCACGGCACAGATATTAATCAAAAGACAGTACCGATTTTCAATCTCCTGATAACAGTACCGTGGCCAACTCTTTCATATGCTTTTCGGTAACGTTCTAGACCTTGATTATACTAGACTCGGCCGAAAATCCGACCACCCAAATGCGATATACATAGGTTTTCAGTATATCTGAAGGGATTTATACAAAGATTATGAGTATTATATAAATACTTGGCTCTTTCTGGGATATATTGGAGAAGAATCATGTGATCATTTTTCATTGGGAAGATCAGGGGTTTTTTCCTATTCGATTTTATACTGCATCTGACTAAAAGTACCTCATACTCCTAGCTAAGGCAAAAATCCGGTATTCTCATACAAAAATTAACCGAAACAGGAAAGTATTCCGATATATCCAACCGACATAAGCAAATTCTACAATATTGCTCTTTCCGTGCCAGGTGGGGAGTACGAGAAATTGGAAGTCAATATTTGAGGATCTTCATCGGCTATCTGCACTCCCAATCGCTCGGAAAATTGGCTTGGAATCCCACCTTTGACAAAGGTCAGTAACTTCTTAAATTCTTGCAATCACGGCACCATACCGACCCTCCCTCAAAACACTGCATCTGTACACTGTTTCGGTTAGAGAAAAAATACGAAAAACACGCCGTCATGTCCAACTTTGATATTGTGATTACAGAAACCTTGACCGTTGAGCTAGAGGTCGACCCCGCTGTTTGTAGCTTCCGGAGGATTCTTCCAACTACCTTATACATGCACGACATGCTAATATAATGCCTGGAAGGTTGTTGATACATGCCACTCCGATAGCGAAGAGGAATGTACTACGGATACAGCTAGAATATTTCACGAAAACAAGGATGACAGTAAGTCCAGTGTCTAATTCCTAACACAAACATGGTTTGAGATATTAACTCGACACTCGCAGAATACAAGTTGCCCATCGATAAGGTGAGATTTTTGTCCTGGTCAAATGAGGACCCTCGCTGAAGACATACTTTTCTAGTTAGAACAAGATAGATTGGGTTAGTGCATTCGCTGTAATACCTCAATGTCTACATTGTGGCTAACTTCGACTAGAGCTCCAACATCGGATGCTGAAAATTACGATGAATGATAAAATATACTTAGCTCCTATAAAGCCAGAAGAGATTAATCATGTTCTTGAGTGAGTACATTCTTTCAGTGGCTAGTCACACAATCACCGATATTCAACCTCTCTTTATGGCCTTTTTATACTCAAATGCGTCATCGATTACTTCCATTTCTCAAAGATATAAATTACGATTATTGACTTCTTGATAATTTAGTGTTGGAACTGGACATGGGACATGGGCAGTTGAATTTGGTAATTTAAGTCGAGCTTCATCATTAGTAGACGAAACTAATCAAAATAGCTACCGAGTTCCCAAATGCACATGTCATCGGAACTGATCTTAGCCCTTCGACGCGTGAAAGGTGAGCTCAGCCCTTCAATATGGATGAAATTGGCTAAACAAATTGATAGTAAACCCGAAAATTGCGAATTTGTTGTTGCTGATGCCGAAGAAACTTGGGACTTTCCACATAAATTTGATTTTATCCACTTTCGCGATTTGATGATGTGTTTTGAAAGCGAGAAAGAGGTTTTCAGGTCAGCTTTCAATGCCCTTGAACCTGGTGGTTATTGTCAGACTCTTGATGCCAGATTTCCATTAGATGCCATCGACAGCTCGGTGGAAGGCACTGCAATTGCTGAATGGTTTCAAGCATGCTGCCAATCTGGTGAAGCCACTGGAAGACCTTGGACTAATGTCACAAAGTATATGGCATGGATGGAAGAGATCGGATTTGAGGATGTGACTGAAACAGTTTATCACAATGCGATAAATGATTGGCCTATAGGAGCAAAAGAGAAGCGAATCGGTGCAATGATGCACAAGGACATTAAGCTATTCCTGTATTCGACCAAGAGAACTTTAAAGGAGGCATTGAAATGGGATGAGGCTCATGTTGACGAGTTACTCCTAAAAGCAAAAGAATCTGTGAAGGACCGGAATGTTCACGCTTATCTCCCTATGTAAGTCTCAATCCCTTTTCTGACTGTAGTGTGCTAACCTGTACAGTTATGTTGTATGGGGTAGAAAACCTTTTCCTAGCGAATAATACGAGGGATATTATTTCTTTTGGAGTGGGGATAGGGAATGTTCAAAAGCATATTAAGGCGAATTTGTTCTGCATACTTTGTTATACTAGCACTAGGATATCCCCCATTAGTCATTTTATAATCGTTGGCTAGAAATTCACAACCCATTTTTATTTAGCTGCGGTCCTTCAACGTTGCATCAAACCTCGTGTTCTGCTGTGTTCTGTTTGACAACTTTGCCGCGTCTTATGGTCGACGGTCGTGCGACGATAGTATTGTCTAACGTGTTAGTCGCTACGCGGCTAAGGTGGTACGTGTATATGACGTTGTGATTAACCTCTCCCCTTAAGACATATCCTCAATGATCAAATACAGACGACATGAAGCTGGATACGGGCAACAATTTGTATATCTGACAACTGGGCAGGTAAAGCACACAAGCTATCACGAGATAGGCGAACGCAACTCGCACAATTCCTCCAAAAGCCACAAAAGAACAATGTCACCAACTCGCCGTAGCACATGTCCAAAAGCAATGATAATAGTATGATTTACTCTAAGCGCCAACAAGGCTCGATTGCTCCAGAAAACAAACTAAATGATATCCTCCCAGATGCAGGATGCGAATCACGTGGTAATTTCCACTGCCCAGTATTGCCCAGCATTTGCCAAGTCCAGAGAGCGGGAAGGGGCTCAAAGGTCAAATGCGTTCAAATGGTGGAAATCATCCGATCTCCGAAGTCTTCTATAAAAATGTATGGAAATGTTTGAGGGCGAAAGGACGAGATCTTGTCGTGTTACTTGTGCTTGGGTACGAATCGCAGAGCCGTGCTAATGGCTGAAGGCTCGAAGTCTTTGGGGACGAATGGTACTGTAGGAAAGATTTAGGTGAGATTTACAAGTACGTATATACAAGTATGTAGGTACTAATGACACGAGTATACGAAGCTCAATATATTACGATTTGAGATCTTTGGTTTGCGCCTACTTATTTATGTCATATTAATAAGCTGAATGGGTAGATGCATGGGCTTTTTATGGTTTGTAGCGAGTAATTGCTTTTGGTACGGAGGGAACAAAATCGAAGGACATGAATCGGAAGAACTGCAGCTATTCAGGTATTCTTAGAAGTCTCATAAAAAAGATGTCGAGCGTCACCAACTCCACACTTTCCAGAACAAAACTTCGAGAAACAAACTCCGACTTTCAAGTAAGGCCGATTTAGCATCATGAAATCATACTATACACATATCATGAAACATAGGTCTACCGTCCATCTCTTCTTCTCTTTCGGTTTCGGTCTTCGCTTTTGACGAAGAATCCGAATGGCGGTTCTTACAACTTCAATTGATCGGACAACCCCACGGTGCTGGCGTTTGACCCGAAACGACGCGATTACGCAGTAGCACTCGAATAGCCGTGAAAAAATGTTGAAACATGAAACATTGAAGATTTATTGGTTCATAGATTTGCAAAATTCCCCCATGCACGGACAATGATCGACCACCCCTAAATTACTATTCTGGGTCGCCTCTCAACCTTTCTCAGTCTTTGCCCCTGCACATCCCGAAGGCTGTGGGATTACAGTATTGTTTGTATGTTTCTATACACCATGGCTACAAGTTGTTTGCTTTTTTCTAGATACCTTACCTACCTATTCAAAGGTCAAATTGTCTTGTTCATACTGATGAAGGGGCCTTCGCAATATAACCGAGGTTAGATCTACAGAATGGAAAGCCAAGCTGCTTACATCTCCAATTCACGACTTCCCCAACAACAATTATCATATCCATCTAATTGAGATCTTACCTCACCATCTGCCCATTAATCTGAAGCAGGACGTCCGAAAACCACCTCACCATTTCTGGTATAGTGCCACGCCATTAGATCTCGGATCCGCTACATCAGCCGCAAAACCATCCAAACTTTGACATTCCAAAACTATAGCCTATATTCGCGCCACAAATGTATCAATAAGCTCAGAAAGATCATCGCTGCTTGACGGACACTACCTAATATGCAGAAATGCATCTATCCTCGCTCGCAAGCTCGCTTCTCACGGACTTCGAATAGAGCGAGGTCAGATAGACAATGCCAATCCTTTTCGTATGCGCATTGAGACGTCGGCTTACTAGAGCTTGCTTTGACTTCACTTGACTTGGCTGATATTTTTAGCTGGATGAAAATGATATATAGATACCGTAGGTTTCTCCAAAAGTATAATATTTAGTTTCATCATCTTTACTTCATTGTCTTCTGCTTTAATCTTACAATACTCTTGATACCCATTTTCATTCACGCACTCTTTCACCAAACAAATCTTTCTATAGATCATTCAAAATGCCTGCTACAAACGGAACAAATGGAGCTACCAACGGTACCAATGGTACTAAGGAGAAGGTTGATTACACCAAAGTTCCTGGTCCTCTCGGTCTTGAGAGCGCCAGCTTGAAGGGAAAAGTAGCCTTGGTCACTGGTTCAGGTATGAAATCCACTCTCATCTCTTCAAATAAATCCTAACAAAAAAAATCAGGTCGTGGAATTGGTGCCGAAATGGCCTGTGAGCTCGGTCGTCGTGGCGCAAAAGTAATCGTCAACTACGCCAACTCTGATGCCGCTGCCCAAGAAGTCGTATCCACCATCAAGAAAGCCGGTTCCGAAGCCGTCGCTCTTCAAGGAAACGTCTCCGTCGTCTCAGACATTATCAACCTTTTCGATCAAGCTAAGAAACAATGGGGTAAACTCGATATTGTTTGCTCGAATTCTGGTGTCGTTACCTTTGGTCATATTAAAGATGTGACTGAGGAGGAATATGATCGCGTCATGAATATTAATACCAGAGGACAATTCTTCGTCGCCAGGGAAGCGTATAAGAATTTGGAAGTTGGAGGCCGTTTGATCATGATGGGTTCAATTACTGGTCAAGCTAAGGGTGTCCCGGCTCACACTGTATACTCTGGTTCTAAGGGTGCTATTGAGACCTTCGTTCGCTGCATGGCTATTGGTATGTCTACATCCATCTCCTTCTACATAAAACATATGACTAACCCAGCACCCCAGATTTCGGCGACAAGAAGATCACCGTAAACTGTATTGCCCCAGGTGGAATCAGAACAGACATGTACCACAAAGTCTGCCGCGAATATATCCCCAACGGCGCCAATCTCAACGATGACGAAGTAGACGAATACGCCGCTACCTGGTCGCCACTCCACAGAGTCGGTCTTCCAATCGATATTGCTAGAGTGGTTTGTTTCTTGGCAAGTCAAGATGGTGAATGGGTTAATGGAAAGGTTATTGGAATTGATGGCGCGGCTATGATGTAATGATTTGAATGAGGATGAAGTGGATGATAGCTCGTTTTGAGGAATTTTCTTGCGATGCTTGGTGTATTGTGGTTTAGAGATAGTTAATGGAATGGGAAAAATTTATCGTTTTTGAATCTGCTTTGCTTAATTGTTTCTTGTGGGATGTGAGTTGTGGAGATGCTTTAGGAGAGGAGGTGCAGTGAGTTGGCCTAGTGGTCGGTTATTGGGGTGTAGTAATGATACTTGATACTTTTTAGCCTCTGTGGTAAACGAATGGAATTTGCTGCCAAAAAAATATCGCAAGGGGTATTCATACAGCACGTGTATCTTGCTAGTATCTCCGCGAATAATGTGAGTTGAAATTCTTTGGGGCTCAAACACAAAGCTATGTGTACAATGCCGTTTCTTTAAATCCGTGTATGAAAGTTCGAGATAAAATACAAAGATATTTCCTTGCTAGGTCTATTCTTTTTTGACACATTATATATTATATATTCCTAAAAACAATTGGATTTCAGATATATTTTGGTCAATTCTTGCAAAAAGGAGGACAGCGATATTGTTGAGCGGCCCCCTCTCATGATACTCGTCATCCAATATACCACAATTGGCAGTCGGGTCCTCCGGGAAGAAGTGACCGGTCCTCCAGCTACTAATATATACTACTTATCAACCTGATGATTAAGAGTGTTCCCAAAACTTTCAAAAAACAAGAAAGAGTGCTATTTATATAACTTACTTATATAAAAATCATCTTACATGTAAGTTTCCAATTTTTACAGCTGAATAATGTTTTTGACCGCACTTTCAGTCATGGATGGAATTGAGGTTATATCGTGTTGTACATTATATGACATATTATACTGAGAACGTTATTGATCATTCCGATGAGTTCTTTTACCGCATCGCATTTCGCCGTTGGACCATTACCTAATTTCAATACAGGATAAAACACATTACGCTGCAACACACTCATCGGAGGACCGAAAGCATTTGCTTGAACTTTTACCACTTCGCAAACTTCACAGTAACAACTTCTTGGATTAGAGAGATATGCTGAAGAATTTCATAGAGATGATTTTAAACATGAGAATTAAGTATGGCTGCTTTCCTTTCCACTTTATAGACCTTCTAAACAGTATCTCTGACTTAAATTTGTCAGTAATCTCTTCGTCAATAAGACGTTGAATCTTCGGAAAAGATAAGACCTCTTCCCCTGACATCTACATAAACCATTCGGATATGTAGGAAATATGCTAAAATGTGAAGGCTTCTCAGGGTCGAATTGCATGAGAATCTATATTAGACTACACGAATGAAACCTGGTCTTTCGTACCCCATAAATTGGATTTTTTACATTGCTTGCATGTGCTTCTGTAACGTTCAATATAATATTCTTTGGGAGATATTTGTATTAATATAATTATACTGTGCAGACTCAATATAATGACTGAAAAGTTTTGAGGCTATCGATTAAAAATCAAGCTATTCATGATTTTTTGAAAGGTGACCTTTGTGGGTGTCTCATGAACATGTAATCTAGCTAGCGAAACTTTCAAATCGGGTTATAGACTAAGGTTAGGTTCTATAAGAAAGTATAAAGACGCAAAAACTAATATCTCTCATAACCGTCTCGCGCCGTGCCGCTCATGTGCGTCTAATATTTCAAGCGCAGCAACATAATTTAAATTGTTTTCCTGATCTGTCAAATTCGCTCACGTCGAGTACGTATACGACTCACGCGTCTGCAATGACTGAACCAAGGTACCGAATCCTACAGTAGCGTTCGTTCGTACAGCTTGATCACTCGAGATCATGGGTTGCGTTGAATCCCACTCGGTGCAAACATGCATTACCCCGACTTATGATTCTTGTGCCGCATGTAGTAACAAGATATTAGAAAAGTTGGAGCTCCAACATCACCATCTTGAATTGGATGTCTAGCTGGGTGGGATCCGGCTATGTTTCTCAAGACAAAGTATTTCTACTTGCCTTCAAATCCTCTGCCATTTCAGCAACTAATCACACTTGTAGCCTTTGTCATGCAAACTCGTCTAGTAATAGCTGCAGTAGTTACCACCATCGTTGCTACCAACTTGCACGTTCCAGCTCCTTTTATAATATTCAGCACCAGCCAATTCTTTGACGTCGAATTACTCTTCCAGTTAGTTTTATAATGAAACAATATAAAGGTAGTGGATTTACAAACTAAACAATGAAGATTATAATATCCTTGTAAGAGTTGAATACCTCTATTAGAATTCCATGGCCATATCTGTGCGCTTGGAAGGCCCCTTCTCAGCAACTAAAGCGTTGTTAAGTCACTTACACCAGTATTAGCCATGGGAAACTCCCATTCCTCATCGGGAATAACGTCATAATTCCCCAGAATAACGAACTGCTTCAATGTATCCCCGGAAAGATGAGCTAAAGCTTGTTAGCAAGCCTCTCAGATATGATCATATTGCTGGTTGTTGACCTCCTGGGATCTTGGCAGCATATGCATATATATTGCATGATGCATATAAGGAGCAAACAAAACTCAACTTTTAATTTATTCTTTGCTTTTTGGTATACTGTTTGTTTGCTTTCAATATTTTGATTTCAAAGCACTTTAATTCCGAAGGCTGAATACCTAACCTTATTCCTTCATTTTTTGAATATATACTCGCAGCTTAACTGCTTAGCTAGAGAATCAATCAATTCAATCTGATGCTCTTTCTGGTCTCAAGAAACCCAATACTGGTAGACTTGCCATATTCCGAGACACAGCTCCCGGCATTTTGGTTGGGTGTAGATATATGATAATTCCAGATCCAGATGATATTTCTAACGACGGGGACAAAACAATTTATGATGAGAATGATCTTATCTTTTGCGATACATGAAAATGTAGGGATTTGAATGCTGATAGCCTCTGAGGGAGATAATTCTTCATCACTGGAGTCCGCCTCTTTTACACGTTGCTATTTTGTTGCTACCATGGCTAAAATGAATCAAAGAGAAAAGGAATTGAGAAGTGGGAATCACTCTAATATTGAAAACTTTCCTCTACAATTTCCGTGAACACAAATAACAGCTCGTATCCAACTTAAAAACAAGTTACTTTGCCGCAGAAAACCAGGAGAAAAAAAAATAGGATGAAAGTAAGGCAATGTCATCCTTCAACACAGCATATTGAAGCATGGTATTGCACTCGTGTAATCCTGCAAGCATTGTTGTGAAAGGATCGGGGCTCGGCTGTAATGCAACCTCCATATGTAACAAGACCCCTGATTTCCTGACCGCAAGCTAGAAATAACGCGAATTAGATATTAATGAAAAATCTGAAAATAATAATATGTGTGGTGATTGGTGATGAAGTCAAGGTTCCCTGATTGACGTCTACATGTTCCTCTAGCTTCAGCCACACTACATCATCCCACGGTATGGTTGTGAAATCAACGCGTGTAAAATTATATCAATCTACCAGGAACCAGACGATAAATTGGATTACTTTATTCACACCAACAAATATCAACAGCTATCACTTTTCTGATGGAAAATCTAAATTCAATTTTGTAGCAGCGTTGTAGTCTGACACATCAATCAGTGGCATCCACGATGAATAAGAGCTCTTAGTTATCCTTTACTCCAACAAAGCATCCAACCAAACTTATGAAAGTTAAACAATCTCCCGAGCTTTGCACACGAAATTTTCAAACATATCTCCCACCTTGAGATTTCCTTTTTCAAGGTTTTCACCTTCTGCTCAATCTAACTACTATTCGAAAGATTCAACTCATGGGTACTATATACGATATTATCGAACCTCATGGCGTTACGAAACCCGCCAGTGTTATGATTGTAAGTACGTTCCTTCCGATCTTGGCACTCATTGCTGTGGCCCTTCGATTCAATGTCCGACGGATACAGAAAACGGCTCTTAAGTCCGATGACTGGATCATGATATCAGCCGCCTTACTCGTGACTGGGATGAGTATTTGTGGTATACTTGGTGAGTTGTAGCTCATTAAAGCTATGCAATAGTGACCAGTCACGGCTAAAAGGATTGCCATACCAGGCGTGACGAAGAAAATATGGGGTCACTACTTAAATGCCGATTCTATCCCTATTCTTTTCCGAAGTATAACTTATGAAGCGAAGGCAAGTAAAAAGAAGTCGGATTGTAAGGGCCGTGCTAATCAATGACTTCTCAGCTACTGAATATATTTCAATACATCCAAGTCGGCGCAATAGCAACAATCAAGGTGGGCGCTCTATTATTCTACAAGAGAATATTCTGCACAAATTTGAAATCCACTTTCAGAGTAATAAACACGGCGACCATAACTTTCGTTGCAATTTGGGCATTTGCTATGATACTCGGCAATGCATTTCGGTGTGGTCCACATTTTAGCGCGCTGTGGCATACATCATACGAGTACTTGCAATACTGCAACGTTATATCACCAGTATTTGTACAGGCTTTCACCATCATCAACTTCGTGTTAGACCTGTGGATAATTCTACTGCCATTACCAATGGTGTGTATTCCAAGCTGTTAGCTACAAGTACATGCACGCTGACAATGTATCGATTTTAGATATTTCATTTGAAAACAAATACCGGGACTAAATTGGCCGTCTATGGTGTATTTCTTTTAGCTTCGATGTATGTGAACTTTTGCGATTTTATATTCAGGCATTATGATAGTTGGACTATAATATGGGCTAACCACGTATCGAAATAGTGGCTTGGCAGCTTCCATCACACGTGCTGCATACATAATTCAGATGTTTCGCGGTATGTACAGCAAATTTTGACCGTCATTGAACTGCAACTGACATGTTCTGCAGTAGCTCAATTGGATCCTGATGCCGACTCCCGCCGTGAGTGACTTAAAAGAAAAGGAAACTGGTTTCTGACTCTTCCCTAGTGGGAGATACTTTGATAATATTCTGGTCCAATTTGGAAGCATCCGTGTGTCTTTTAGCAGTCAACCTTCCCTCACTCTGGGCCTACAAAACATTACTTCCCCCAACGCAATTCCTTGCCAGTGTCCGAAGCTTCATTGCTATCCAATTTGGCCGCTCGACTACTCTCAACCAAGCGAGTCATGAGATTGTAATACCGGACAACAGATTTGAAAATTCATCATCATCAGTCGCAAATATGTGTGCAAATAACAATTGGGTTGATGTATACGCCATGCATGAGTTGGAATCTCAGAACCAACACATTGCTGTACCGGAAGGAGCTATCCTGGTAGATTCCCATGTGTTGCTGACCACCCAAAACAAAAATGTACGGGGCCATGAGTAACACTGGCTGCCGTCACCTGGTCGTCAACCAAGCTGAGGATATTGTAATATAGCAGAAAATGTTTGAAATGACCTTTGATATGGGCATTTCAAAGAGAAAGATCCTAATCCTACACACACAAACAAGGTATCATCAAAACTGCAAAAAAGGACAAGTAGGTAGGGAAACCCCAAAACAAACAAACAAACAAACGCATCATACTATCCATTCATCCTCAGAAAACCAAAGGATTCGAACACTTATACCCCGCCCCCAACACCCCCCCAACAAAAACTCAAAATCCACAACATCAAAACACTCCTCGAAGCAGTATTTACATCCCCTCCTGCCACCAAGAATCGCATGTCTAGCTATAGCTTGGGCATACACAGAAAACAGACAAAATGGTGCAAGATTATAATGTAAGATTATCTTAGAAGGAAAGTGCACAAATAGGTGTTTCTCTGTACAGCAAGCAAATACTAAATTGAAAGGACTGGGGAAGATGGAAGTCAAATTGAAAAGGGCGGAGTATTTAAGAACGAGGAGTAGAAGGGGATTGATTGATTGATTGATAGGGAGTTGGTTGTGTGTTGGATGATTATGCCGGGCGGAGCTTGTAAGAGGGTTTCAGCAAGCATAGTGTCTCGAGGGAAGGATGTTGTGAAGATTTGCTAGTTAGGAAATAGGTAAGTAGCGGCATGACTGTTTAGATGCCCGATTTTTTGTTAATTGAAACGCGAGGTTTCGCCATCGTAGCAATGCTTAGAAATGTGAAGTCAGAGCATGTATGATTGTAGGTTAGTAGAGGATGTTGTGGTAGCAAACATTGGGTTTCCACCGAGTAGCGATGATGCATTATGGAAGGATTACCATGTGAGTTTTGAATTTCATTCCTTGCCCAAACTCTTTGCACAATGCCCTGCCATAAGAGTGATCGTTTCACATAAATCCCATCTAGGTGGAGGACTGGTGGGTATATATGCCCGTCAGTGTGCAGGTCAATTAACGAAATCGCGAAATGGATACATCTCGCAGATAGCATCCCTATCAAGAAAATTTCAGCGCGCGCCTAGAATAATCATAATCATGGTTCATTTATTTTTTCATGGGCTGAAAAGAAGATAATTTACACTCGCATATAAAAACACAATTACAATGCTAGACAAATACGAGTACTCTCAAAATATACTTGACATTTCAACCCATTTTGTAAATACGCTTTACGCCACTAACGCCACTCTATGCTTTATACAAGCAATCCACTTGGGTAACATCAACACGGACGAAATCATTAATTTGGTGAATCTACTTCACCATGGACTTGAGCTCCTTGAGGCTTCTCTACTGGAGAGGTGGCAATTCTCATCGCCTCTTCCAAAATTTGGAAACCCTCTTCAATTTCTCCATCGGTAATATTCAAGCTTGGTACGAATCTCAAGGTGTTGGTTCCAGCCGTAATGATCAGTAAACCTCTTTCTCTAGCAGCTGTGACAACCGGAGTGGGATCTCGGCTTAATTGTAAACCCAAGTGTAATCCTCTACCTCTGACTTCTTTGACGAGTTCTGGGTATTTAGATTGTAATAATTGGAAATGTTTCTTGAATATATCCGATTTTCTGATGACATCTTTTTGTAATGATGGATCAGATAATCGAGAAACAATGTAATGAGCGATCCTGGATCCCAATGGGTTTCCACCAAAGGTAGTTCCGTGATCACCAACCTTGATCTTTTCCGTTACATTTTTGTTGACAATTGTTGCTCCAATGGGGAAACCATTTCCGAGAGCCTTGGCCGTAGTAATAATGTCTGGATGAGCCGATTTTGGCAACGAAGAATGGGCCCAGAATGTTCCCGTTCGTGAAAGCCCACATTGTATTTCATCATAGATGAGGACTGCACCAACTTCATGACAACGAGCTGCAAGTGCAGTAAGGAATTCTTCGGTCGCCACAATGACACCACCTTCTCCTTGAATTGGCTCTACTATAACACCACAGGTCTTTTCCGTAACTAAATCCTTGATGGCATCCACATCGTTATATGTTCCATATTTAAATCCCGGTAACATTGGGGCAAATGGCTTTTGATATTTTGGGTTCGGAGTTGCAGATAATGAGCCCATGGTTCGGCCGTGGAAAGAATTTTGGAACGAAACCACTTCATGTTTGGCACCTGACGGATCAACAACCTTTCCAGACTTTCGAGCGAACTTTATTGCGGCCTCATTAGCTTCACTGCCAGAGTTGCAGATGAAAACAGCTTGAGCATCGTGCATTGAATTTGATTCTAGAGTCTTTTCGATGAGGAGTTGAGAGAGAGCCCCGGTCCATGGATTATGGTATAGATTAGAAGTATGTATAAGAGTTGTTCCCTAATTTGTTGACCTGTATTAGATGAGTCACTTGGAAGAAGATAACTGACAGAGCTTACTTGTTCTAGCATTATCCTTGCGATTTCTGGGTCACAATGTCCTAAAGCATTGACTGCTATACCAGCTGTGAAATCCAAGTATCTCCTGTTCTCTGTATCCCAAAGATAACACCCGGCTCCCTTCAAAAACATTGGTGGTGGTCGGGCATAGGTTGCAACCATGTATGGTGCTTGTTCTGAGACGAGACGTCCTGTTGGCGAATTTGGTGAAGGATCTGGATTGGATAATTTGCTCTCATTCTGTATTTTGTATTAGCAGGTGATAACATGATTGGCACATCATACCATACATGATTATCATGCTTGACTCCATCTGCTAAGTTTGTTGCAGCTGCCGCTGCTTGAGAAGCATTTCTCTTCAAGAAGCCATTGATAACTGGTGATAAATTTCCAGCTTTCAAATTAGCTGTCACTCTTTTCGCAGACAATCGAAGAGCCATTATGAAGTGTGTTGAGAGATAAAAAGAATGCAATGTTGGAGTTTACAGTGACTCAGGACGGCATTGAAATATATCAAAGAATAAAAAAGATAATTGGGGAGTCAACAATCTAAGCGTTATCGGAGCTACATAACGATGACAGGGGTAAAAGTTTTTGACTTCCCATGATATAAGATCTTAATCTTACAATTTTCACGAAAATTCTTACCCGAAGTTTAATATGGAATTTGGATTAATCCATTTTGAGCTTGTGAGTTGTAAATTCGTTGATATAAATATTGTTAATACACCATCGTCGACTCTATTTACATTAGGTATATATTACTATTGTCATCGATATCCTTCTTAGTGCTGGATCCTGATATATTATTTTCTGCCACCGCCTATGGACACTATGTCTTTAAAAGAGCTAGCGTCCTAAGCCCCACTATCAGATTCTAAGTGTGGCTTAACAAGGTGGCTGGAGCAGCAACTCAACCTTATCCACACATCATCCTCCTCATGCCCGTGATACCCATGATACTCTTTCTCCACGCAAATAAGTGTTATATCATTCAACCATAAGAAGAAGCAAGAGATTTGCATTGTTGATATCTTCTCGAGAACGTCGATTGTTCTCCGTAGAGGAAAGAGTTGAGGATGGATTGCATCGAGAGAGATAGAGGGGTGTTTGTTCTGCTGCCATGGGAAACCTTCGATCAATGATCTCCTTATAAGTCTTGGCCAAGTCCTTCACTTTGTTATTATAGAAGTCGAGACTTTTGCTATTCGACTGAGGATGAAAGGGAACTTCCACCAGTTCCTCGTCGCTATCCTCGAATTCCGAATCGTTGGTTGAAGCACTTTCAACTGAAAAGGCTGGTGAGAATAAGGCATCATCGCAATGCAATTTGTTTACTGCCTCAATATTCTCGAGCGGCTTAGGTTTAGACTTAGAGTTACTTCTGCTTGATCGAGTCGACGTTGACCTTGAATATTGACTCCTTTTGGCAATCTGGTAGATGTTTGAGCGGGTTTTGAGTATCCGCGGGGAATCCATTGTAGTTGAATGCCTTTCAAGTGATGGATCTTTGGAGAGAATTTGCTAGTTACTGCAACGAAATGAGTATTTTGCGACGCTATCTGTCTTTTCTTTATACAAATCCTTACCGCCGCATGAAGAGCAGGGTTTACCAACACTTAGACCGGAGCGGGCGCCACCATAGCGCTGAGCGAAAATTTATGGATGTAAGTTTATTGCCCTACAACAGGCCGTAAAACTTGGATCTCCAATTACTGGCTATTGGTCCATCGAATTCTTATAACCTTTTAAGTTGGCCTGCTTTTTGGATTCTAGAACTAGATTCTAGCGTTAAATGCTCTATGCGTATTTTTGAATACTCCCGCGCGTCAACAGAGGCCACATCGGGCTTCACTTGGTCACAACTGCTAGTCGCCATTTTTCAGCGCGGCTTTGTGGAACGTCTCGATATCGAGCCTAAAATGTCTGGATCAACCAACCAGAAACACTTTCAGACGCCTATAAATTGCCAGTCGACCCAGTTATATATTATGGATCATTCGAATCGCGTGAATGGAGTTCTTCGAATATATTTTTCGGCTCTATGACCGCGCATATTTAATATCCATCTTCTAGGCACCGCCATCTTGGGGTCGAGGACTGTGTGACGCTGGTTTCTTGGTAGCATTCAAAGGACTGAAGACTGCCACCACATTATATCTCTGGTCATTGTGACAGAATATAGAAATCGGATTGGCAGTTCTTTGTAATTTCGTACAGTGACGGTCCAACGATGGGCAATACTCGATCATTTCGCCCCAAATCAAAAATTACCATCTCCAAGAAACTATCAGCTATAATCGTTTCGGTAATTCCAACCTGTAATTTCTGAAAAAATAATTCAGGGCTTACAGGAACCGGGATTATGTTTGAAACACTCTTTAGCAGTTTTATTACCAGAAGACTACCAATTGGCCCGAGAAGCACGAAGCAGCGGTTCAATGTGACAATTGAGGTATTGGTTCAATGCAATTTTGGTCTACATTAAGAACGGATACAGCTTGTATTAGATCGAAATGTACCATCCGCATGCAGATTTTTCTATGCACTCATAGCTGCCTACTTTAAAAGATATCTATTATGTTCAATACTTTTTTTAAGTCCTTTTGTGCATTTTCCAAGTTGTTTCTCTTTTTAGTTGTATTCTCCTATTATCACGAATTTCACATTACAAGCGTATTACAATCGTTGATATTTTCCCACATCTAACATACGGCCCTTCATTAACACGAGAATGCCGACTTCAGCCCCTCCCCTACAGTTCAAACCAGCGAAATCACCACCCCGCTCGATTTCGCCCCTATCATTGCCCTCCAAGCAAGATGTTTCCGTGAATTACCTTCTGTTTCTTTTGAAAATTTTTAACCCTACTCAAATCCGAACGAAAAGTGACCCTCTTCTTCTTTTAAGAGAAATAATAAAACAACCCCGAAGAGAGAATAAACTATCATGTATTGATGAGTATGACACTAGACATCTTGCCTGTTCATGGACAATGTACAATGTGTGAATAATTTTCTAGTGAAATATAATGTAGTGAAGAAAAAATACTGCTTGTTCTTGGTGTATCATCCACATACTCATGCAAACGTTTCAAATTGTCTGTATTTTTTACTGAATAATTTTAATCTACAGTATAAAAGGTGATATAATACCACACGTTACAAAATCCCAAGTGTTCACATTCGACTACCTACACCAATGAGACCTTACAGATGCGGGTCGATGAAGTCTATTTAAGGATCTAGAATAGATCATAAGTTATAGATTTCAATCTCATCACAACATTCCATCACTATAACTGTAACAAGAAATTTTCGCCAAAGGTTTGCCCAAGGTTAGCTGACTTCAAGATAATATTTTGGAAGTAAACAAAGCTGAAAGCTTCACTGGTATTTTTCTTTGAGAAAATTCAAGTACGTTTCCTTTCCTCACATGTTAAAGCCCCAGCTCATCTTTCAATCTATTTCCTTGAAAGACCTTCCAGCGTTTTGTTGTCTACTTCATACTTTTCCCAAGTTGCAGCACAAAAAGGTATTTTCCATACCAGCCAAGCTAAACCATAATACAGTAAAAATTTGACTACATAATGCCACCTACCCGCCATCGACGAGAGATGAAGGAAATCAAGCACAAAGATCGTTCACTCGGGAACTTGTGGATAAACGATCCAGCCATAAACGGTATCATACCTTGGGTAGAACTTCCCGGGCTTAGGTTTCTGAGCAGAGAAGCTGCAACAACATTCCATATATTTCTACAGCTTCCGGTGGAGCTTCAAAGAAAAATATGGAAATGGTATGGCAGAATCCACGCAAGAACTACTCCCAACGTCATCAAAATCTTCAAGCACACAAAAACGGAGCTAGCCGAGGGTCCGCTGCCTCTAGGTATTAGATACAGAAAGAGTCTTATAGTATCTACAAGATCTCAAGCCGTGGAGTACAAGCTACCTCCTATCTTTCTTGTTTGCAGACTTTCATGCCTCGTTGCCAAGGAATTGTACGAGAAGGCATATCAAGCAATTCCAATGGGTACAAACGATAACCAGGTGACATACTACAACGGAGATAAGGATATTATCGTATTGGAAAGTTTCCATGTACTCCAAGAGTGGAGATACAACCGACAAACGGATTCCGAATTTCAAGGACTTGTTCCGACAAATCTCACGCAAGCAGCACAAGAAGTAATAAATAGGAGAATCAACATCAGAAATTTAGTTATTGATGGTATGACACAATCACCCTTGACACACAGATTACTAGGAAGATTTTACGACTGCAAATCCATCACTTTGGGGACAAATAGAAAGATTCGCAATGCAGGGTTTTCCACATCCGAAGTCCACGAAGCTGATCGTTCGCTTCTCTTAGGATGCCGAGATACAATTATTCGCTACTGGGCACAAGAACGAGCAGGGAATTTCGTAAGAGAGGATTATCGGGGCAAAGAAACCCGATCTGTGGTAGTGCAGCCTAGTTGGGATTCCTCGGAGACAATGATATCAAATCCTGTGCTGTTTTTCTGGGATCCTTATGATATTTTGCATAAAGTGGTATGTATCATTTTGTACTCTCGCTTATGTTATCAAGACAGCTCTATCTAATAATATGTATTTAGAAATATTTGCATCCTGCTGTTAGACGGGAAAGTAAGGAATATGAGGGTTTTAAAAGCGAGTTTATGTTCATGAATGATCTCAAATTCTCACATGATCATGTTAGACAATTTGAGAACCCGTGGAGAACTTATCTTGGTTGAGACTTGTAAGTCTCTCGGATTCTGGATAATGTGGATAAAAGGGGTGTTTTGGAGAGTTGAAAATCGCATTTATTAACTTACTTCCTCTGCTATGAGTTCTTCCTTTAGAATTTGAACATAGAGGTGGTTACTTATTTACTACCAAAGGAAATGAAAGTTTTTGAGTTAGACGTTGGTTTTTTCTTTAATAAATGATAAATATCCTTTCTAAATCACCTATGGCCGATGACAAGAGGACTAATTAACCTTTATCTCTTTAATATGGCAAGGGTTAATTAACTCTTATATTGTTTTTTATTTTTATTTTATTTTAAATTTAAAGGATTTAATCCTTGACTTCTTAGTTTATAATATCAAGTATAGAAATCAAAATTTGTGAAAAAAAAAATTCCCAAGCTTATCGTTCGATAATTTTATTCTTCCTTTCAATTATCTAGGTTGCGAATATCTTTTTGGAATAGATAATCTATAATAACCACTTCTTCTTTACCTTTTGGCTGTATTAAATCTCAATCCCAGTCCTAATGAATACTGCCAGACGTGTTTATTGAGCATATTAAGCTTCTACCTAACATGAACTGCCGTAGAAAAAGATCTACAATCCATTCACTTATCTTTTGACATTTCCTTCCATAAAATGTTTGTGCTAACATAGTCAAAAGGCAGCTCACCATTTTCTACACCTCCGATTTACCAGAAGCCATCCCACATAGTCATTTGCTCGGTCTGCTTTGGCAATATCAAACTCCTTTATCTTATACCACAAAATCGCCAAGATGCCTATCCTCACCGAGTTTACGCTATTCCCCAAGCTTTGCGTTGAATTAAGAGCAAGGATTTGGAATTTTGCTTCACAAGAACTTAACCAAATTGTGTTTGACTCTTTCCGAACATCTCAAAAGAGAAATTATCCTAAAGAAAAGGCCAGTATCCCCATTTCAGACAGAGACAAAATACTCTGTGGCAGACACCCTAATTATCCTAATATTCACAGACTTTCGGCTGTCAACAGAGTCCCTGCTATACTTATGACTTGTCATGAGTCTCGTTCTTGGGCCATGAAGCACTATAGCTTGTGCTTTGAGGATCAGCTCTATCACCAAGCTCTTTGGTTCAATCCTAGATTCGACACGATCATGTTTGCTGATATGACTGCTTGCTTCAGTTTTCTCTGGGGCGGCTGTTCTAGGGTTGGCCATGGCCCTATTCCAATAATTCAAAACAGTCTTGTTATTCCAGTTGTGGAAAGATTAGTTATTCAAGAGTCTGTTCCCACATCTTGGTACCGGAGGGCAAAGGAAATGGCGCGAAGCTTCCCTCATCTGAAGTCGCTCGTCATCAGAACCGATAATATTCCTTTTGAATCCCAGTTTTTCTACAAAGGGCTTAATTTATCTGGTGAGATAGCATTATTGCCATCTTTCAGATTTCGCGTGCAAAAATTTTGGAATTCGGATGAGTGGAAGGCTATCAGAGCTTATGATCAAATTCCGGAGTTTCAGGTTATGCCAGCGGAGATGCGGAATGTTGTAAGTGAATCCAGCGAAGCTTCAGTGACGTGTAAATAGACAAGTACTACGAAATTTAGGGCTTTCTCATGAAAAAGCCAGCTCAAGTGCCACCTCGTCGCTCAGATCCGATCAAGGCTATTGAAGCAGCACGGAACGCCAAGAACTAGATTATGACGGGGAACACGAAGATATTTCATAAATGGATACCTGGCGACGAGATTGGTGCTCTTCCGAGGCCGCTCCTGATTTCGGTGAAGGCATTTCAAACTATCGAATGTTGCTATTTCCTTTTGCTAAAGCTCCGAGCTTATTCGGCTCGCACCGTTAGCTATAATCTGCTCTCAATTACTGCCTCTGCTACCACTTCGTACTGGCCCTCTTCTCTGTTCATACCGTCGATTCTTTTCACCAAATGCTCTAGCAGCCTGCCTTTCTTGGCTTCACTCATGAAGAAACTTTCACAAAACATCGAATCATTCCGTTCTTTCTTTGATCGTAGTCAAAATATATGAGCAACTGTGTAGGTTCTAGACCTTCTTCAACATGCTTGTCTAGATTCTAGTTGCACTCATCTATAGCTGTCCAGAACCTCATCATCATGCCATTCTGCCCTTGATTTTCCAAAACACTTCAACAATTTCCTTGTGATCTAGCTTTCCTACCACGCGGGTTTGCCTTGGAATGAATCGACAACTGTTCTTGAGTAGCGAGATATTTGCCTTTTTAATTATTCACAGCAGAAACAGATAGCTCTACTAGCACAACATAGATTTTCAAGGTGTTGGGAGGCAGCGCTAGGATATTCAAAAGTTGGGTACTTTCTTGATAACACGCGCAGTCATGATGGCTAGGATGGGAATGAACTATAAGCTTTTCTTATTTATGTTTGCTTTTCTTAAAACCAGGCTCTTTATTTCTCTGACTGCAGGAAAAATATCCTCATGAGGTTTAAATTTATGTTAAGGGGCGAAAGGCAATGGTTCCTTGACTTAGTGGGCCAAAATGAAGTCAAATTTTCTGTGATAATCAAAATATAATCACATTGTTCTATTGCTTTTTTTCCCCTTCGAGCTTCTGGTGTGTATGATTAATGTGAATCGATGTATGTGATATTTTGATCGTACAACATGAAAAAATGTCCCTTAAGATGTTAGATTGAATGGACACAATGGAAATATGATCTTGCGAGTGAATAGTTGGTTGGGGTTCAAAGTAAATAGGGCGGGCAGGACACAACGTGACAGTTTGGAGATAACGTAGTACATGAGGAAAAGAATGGCTATTAGATAAAATATCTAGGCAGTTTCTAGCTCCCTTCAACTCCACCTTCCCATTCACTAACACCCGTACTATTTGATGCTTATAGTGTGATTCCCATGCATCTTAAAGTATGCAAATAGATTAGTATTATACCCAATATCTGAGTGAGCTCAGTGGTAGTTAATAATATGGCAACTGTTAAGTTCTAGATCTACCCCCTACTCGATATGATAAATATTGAGCAATGATGTGCTGAGACAGTAATATACCTTGTTGAAGTGGATGATTCCGTAAAATAACTGGTCTTTATACTTATCTCTTCAGCTAGCAATCTTACCGGTGAAATCATGGGAGTTGAGAGATGAAAATAATTGTCCATCTTTGCGGAATAAATATATAGTTTGCAGGGTATTTTGCGTGATATGCTACCTTTAGATCACTATAGCGCAGCCCAAGTTTTGGTTGGGGATAGTAAATAAGTGCTAATACTCTTATGAGCCTATGATTCTCTGAAGTCATTTGTTATTAACAGAGTTGTTGCTTTTATAGGCACTCTTGATTCACAACACACACGCACATATTGCAAGAGAAATTCTCTGGGTACGAGTAGCTTCTAAATAAAATCTCAAAGATTACAGAAAACCCCGCCAATTTCGACCTATCTGACCGGAAAAAGTAATGGAAATATCCGTATCCTTAACTAGCCCTCAGGAACAAGATAACCTGTTCTCAAGGGCTTCCGGCTTTTGTAACGTAAATTAATATTCCACTCGTGAACAAGATAACAGTTACATCGTTCCTATCCTATTCTCATTTCATAGCCCAACTCCATAGGTTCATTCTCAGGCCTTCTTCGACTGTCTCTTGATATTGTATGTAGAGCTTGCCTCAAACAGAGAGTCGAAGAAATAAAGCATCGCGGTTGTTCCATCCCTAGTTCTTAGTAGTTAGTTCAATAGATGCAAAAAAGCCTAAGAGATACCAAAATTTGCTAGTGGTGGTTCTCACTTACATGGATTGTTTCTCTTCCTTTACAACAGCACTTAAGATATCATCAAACTTGACTATCCGGACCTGAGGAATATCTGGCGTGGCAACCCGTTCTCTGATGTCGTTAGCTTTGGCGTCTTTACACAGCTTCTTTACCTCCTTGTCGGACCATATTTCTTTAAATGTACCCCACCAAGTTGGTGAACTCTCCGCGATGATCAGACGCTTGACGCCATCCCAAATACTCAACATGCAAACCAATACATCTTCTTCACTCTCACCGCTTCCTAAGCCAGTAACCATTGCAAGTACATTCTCAATTTTTTGGATCTCCTTACAAATAGCGTTATCTTCTCCCGACCGAATCTCAAAATGCTCACATGTGCTACTACCAACAAGGCCTATGTAGTTTTGCTGATAATTGAAGTAGATAGGATTTCGAAGGATTCCCCTAAATATGACTGTATATCTCTTGAGAGCTTCGCGTCTAGAGTCCCGACAAACGTGCAGCACTACTGGCATGGTGTAATCGGCTCGAAATCCTTCACCTTCTGTTCCGTCTCTCGCGCGGGGCTTGATGCGAACAATCTGTCGGCCATTGGCAGCCGCAGCCCATATCATAAGCTTAAGCTCCGGTGGTAGCCTAGAAAAGAGACAAAATAAACTCCTTGCTTTGAAATAAGGACTTAGGTTATGGTCGACGCCGATAATGAATGGATCGTCAATTTTGTTTATCCGTAAACTGTCAAAAGCTGCCTCCAGTCGGAGAGCTTCGGAAGTTTGTGGATGCATCTCTGATTATTGTAAGATTTTTCTGCAAATATAAATTAGTAAGAAGAAATTGGGTAAGTGTTGGTAGGAATTTGCAGGTTTTTGTACTTACTTTAATTCGACACGGTCCCAGAACTTTGTAGACACTAATCTAATTTACACACCTACAGCCGTATAAATAGGATGGCCAATTTATCTGAGGCAGCCTCCCTTCCGCAGTATGAAGATTTTGTTGTTGTTTGTTGGGTTTGATTGTTTAAGTAAACAACCAGTGAATGGAATGGTACAAAAGGTATTATTTAATCGCCTCTAGCCGACCTCAACGCCCTTGGAGGCAACTAATTACAGTGAATACAAAGTAGACATGGAATGAGACTAAGTAGCTGTACCATCGGATAAGCATACCATTGTTGTGAAATACAAATATAATTCTCCATCCAACCTAGCTCTCTAGCCCGAAAAACAATCCGAGTGTCAACCTCGCCATCAAGTCAGCAAAACATTTGCTTACCATCAAACCAAATTCAAAGATACCACCCATAAGCTTCAGTTCTTCCGAAGAACTCAATTCCCTCTGAGACATGAAAGGTAGAAAAGGTCAGGAAGTGTTGACCTCCTGGGATCTTGGCAGCATATGCATATATATTGCATGATGCATATAAGGAGCAAACAAAACTCAACTTTTAATTCATTCTTTCCTTTTTGGTATACTGTTTGTTTGCTTTCAATATTTTGATTTCAAAGCACTTTAATTCCGAAGGCTGAATACCTAACCTCATTCCTTCATTTTTTTTTGAATATATACTCGCAGCTTAACTGCTTAGCTAGAGAATCAATCAATTCAATCTGATGCTCTTTCTGGTCTCAATAAACCCAATAGGAAGGTAAGCCTAGAAACAATGCCAGAAACCATACCTTTCTTAAAGTAGAACCCAAACTGACCATATTCATCTAATAAATAGAGCTTACATCAAGAATAACTAACTTGGAGAACCGGAAAATGCTGATGCTGAGTATCTTACTTCAGGTATCAATTCCATCATGGTATCGTATATTTCAGTGGTTTTGGACCAATATAGATCGAGAGACTTTAGTACAAAAGACGCATTTTCTTCTGTTAATAAATCAGGTATTCTTGGAAAGATTTATTTTCAACAAGAATAAGCGTCTTTTCACTTCAGAGCTCACTTTTCCTCATTTTGTCAGTAGGCTGTTGATCCATGGAGAGCCAGACACTATCTCACACAAGGTACAAAGACGAAAATTCGATCGCTTGATTGTTTGGCGGAGGATCAAGAATTATTTGAGGTCAGAACCATAAAGAATCAGATACGCCTTAAGAAAATAAAAGATTTAAGAGTTTGATAGAAATATTAACACAATAGGACTAATTAGCTGAGATTTCAGTATCTCATTTTCCATATGTAAAAGAATAATGAGACAGGATCATTAATTTAACACACTCTATTGAATATAGTAAGGCTAGACCACTTGATTCCACTACCAAAATGTCATTATTGTGATTGTTCATGCGAAAATAAAAACCTGCTGCAAGGATGACGTCCTTCATAAGTTTTCACTCGTCTTTCTAATCAATCGAAACTACAAAAGTATCCTCTAGTTCTAAATATAATAATTTAATCGAAGAAGTAACCATTGTACAAAATTAAAAAGTATTACTGAAATTCTAGAGAAAAATTATGTTGATGTTGTATTTTTTTTATGGTCGTTTTGCTTAGTCATCACTACCCCTTAATTATTCGGTAAGCATTGTCGTATTCCTAATTCACGATGAGGAAGATCGTTTTTCGAGACCATTATCATCTATCACTAAAGAATCATAACATATGTGTCTCATGCCCCAAACGGCTAGTTCGTTTGTAGTACTTAGCTATATGTTCCGGGACATTTGCGTGCAAAGGCAGCATCCATCTGACTATTTTCCCATCATTGAATTTGGCTTGAGATATGAAACTTGTACGAGGATATATAATAATGCATATAATATCAGGCGCTATATTGAAGGTATAGGTTAGAAGTAAGGCATGAACTGATAAGGTAACCATGGAACAAAGTAGATAGTCAGATCGATACAATATGGTTGTTGGTGCTTCTTCATTGAGGGTGGAAAAGTCAAAAACCCACCATATTAATATGCAGCATATGCTTCAGATAGAGAAAGTCATCTATACTACCGTATCTAGAAGAGTTCCTGGTCATTCTACAGGACGTAACTTTTGTGAAAGAAGGTTCCCGGTCATATGACCTGGGATCCACGCCTCACTTTCAGCGTCACTTCAAGTCAACTTATCCTCAAAAGTTCATTCTTCAATCAAACTATAATATACTCCCTAGCCAGGGATTTATTTGCTAATTTTTCCAAGACATTTTTGGTGATCAGTGCAAACTTATTAAATGAGATGAAAGCATGATATCATCAAGATTAATGCAGAATATGCTGTCCACTAGTTGATGAATCATTAGCTCAACATTTCAAACGTCCTACGATCAAACTGCGGAAATTTTATTGTTTTTCTTATAACTTTGATTCCAAATCAAGTGTTTGGTTTCATGTGTAGTTTTAGGCCTGGTAGGCCTCCAGGCTTTGAGGGTCTTCCTACAATTCTGAACAATGACAAAATCAGTCACTTGGAAATACTTATATGTCTTTTTTCAAACAACTGATAACTATACATCTTAATTACTGCATATATTCATACCAATAATGAAAAAGATAGCTCATATGACTAATTATGTAGTGTCGATTTTCTTGATAGAACTTTTCATAGATGGAAGATTAGCGTTCATCGAAGATCTTTTATAGTTAAATTCAAAGTACGGATGAAAAAGATGGGACACATGATAGCAAGGCCCGAGCTCCTGAATCTCAAGTCGTTTACTACCACAATTCCACCTTTTGGCAATCTTCCCTCATTATTTTATACATTCTTGGGATTCAAAAACATCGAGGTTTTGCACCAGTTTGCGCTCCCAGTTTGTCCCTCCAGCCTTTCTATGGTTCGCTTACAAATTGTCCTAGATTCCAGTCTTTTCGGAAGCCAAAATCACTCTTCCCTTTTACAACGTTCTCAAAACATTAGATTCCGAGGAGCTCTTTTGCACTTTGTCACCCTCCGCCCTACCGCGTTGAGTTAGTGGTCAAACTTGGGTCAGCATAGTCGTCAATTTTGTGTATCAATACTATCGAATTCGTTTTGGACAGAACAAAAATACTGATTTGATACATGTAAGTCTTTAAGAGTCCGATCTCTCTTTATAATGGAAATACTAAGTTGGCAGCATGGATTCAAAACTGTCTTTGGAGCTATATGAGCTCGCAAAGGACACTTCATCGACTATTAAAGGCCTTCCCTTAGAGCTAAATCAAATGATATGGAAATCAACATTAACCGACAACCGAATTATAACTATCAACTGGGCGCACACCAGCCATCGCGACCTGGGTAAACGTTGCCTTGCTAAAGATTTCCACGCATCCTATGAGAAAATCAAAGCCCTGACGGTACCCTCTCGGTCATGCGCGATTGCACACGAAGAGTATAGGTTATGCTTCGATAATGATATGCAGAGCCCAATACACTTCAACTCCGAGCGGGATATTCTAAAGTTCACCAGTCTAACATTTGCGGAAATCGTCCACTAGCCTAGCAACAATGTCTGGAGTAATGACAACATTCGGGCTGCTAATGTCAAGCGGATCGCGATCGATATGGAGAACGACCCAAATATGGCATTGGATACAAGCACCTCATTAGAATTGAACTTTTTGAGATGGGCTACTTTGAGGTTTTGTACACTGGAGAAAATATTTATTCAGCCAGTCTTTGCCTTCGACTCGTTTTGTGAGACGGTATTTCGCACTCGATTTCAAGAACTTATGCGAGATTATCAGGAGCTGTTTGGCCCACTCCGGCAAGGACAGGAGTATAGAATTCCCGAAATATTCTTGGTCTGTCTTCAGTGCGATCCAGATCTCTCGAAAGCAGTGCAGCGTTGAGGATATGTGCCGTGAATATATCAAGGTTGCTAGCTAGCATGGAAGGGCTAGTCTGGGAAGTCATTTTATATGGAAGTCCAAAGTGCCATTGGGGATTAGAGGATAGAGTTCATTCTACTACTACGAATTCTACTTGACTGGCTCTTGAGATGTACCAAAAATTGTTTGTCAAGAGACTTAGTGACTCATAGATGCTTCCGGCATCGATATCATAGATTTGGTTCATAGTAGTACGGGGGAAAAATCTCAATTCAATCTTCCTTTCGCTTCTTCCTTTTGCCGTAATAAGTCAATACGAAGGATCGGTCCGTCGGACAGGCTTCTTTTCATGATCATGATAGTGAGAAAATATACTCTTGCAGATTAGCAATTATCAGCTCACCGAATAAGACCCAGTCATTACGTTGTTTTCGCAATGAACCCAAATCCGGACATAGACTACGATAAACCCTTGAGAAATTTAAATCAACTAGCGAGCTACTTTTATTGCTTTACAAACTTGTGTGAATTATTTCTACAGTCAAGTTTTTCAAATATTCTCAAGTCATCGAAAGTCCAGAACGAACCATAGATCTTATCTTTCCGGGTAAAATCTTCACAATCTAGAGACTTTCCACAATCAACAATCACAATGCTTTTTTTTCACCGCTACTCATTCTATTACGCTGAACAGACACAAATGATCCCCTAGAGGAATTAATCTTGATGAGATGCTTATTAGTTTATTATTTTCATCATTTATTTTTTCAGCAGATCAGTTTAGAGCATGGAGAACATCACTTTGAGATTTGCGGATCAAACACTCAAGGGCCGAAAAACCATATTGCTAAAAGTATCTATTTCAAATTTTTCTTGAGATTCCAACTTAGTGGTAGACCTAATCAGTCATGACATCATCTCTAGTTAGAAACTAATGCTTAGCTTTTTCTAAGACCTTTTAGCTTCCGAACTTTACAGTTATCGAGGCTTTTCAACTTCTTGAGCAGTAACGCTTTTAGACTTTTCTTGTGTCCAGATAAGTACATATTCCGATTCCACCAAGGTGGATAGAAGTCATCGAGATAGATAATTTTCTTTTCTTGCTATTTGTCTTCCTATTATATGCTAGTCTATGTTCTCCCTCAAGATATCTCTACAGCTTTTCTCTGAGAATAGAAAAGTTTCGAGAAAGCATCTGGGAATTGAGAGGTGAGGGTAGATACTGGGAAGAGGTTTAAAATATACTTATTCAGCATAGCTAGACCACACTAGCGCTAGTGTTACTCCTCTATATTTTCTTTTTAAGTAGAAATACTAGATAACTGCACATACAGAGTGTTTGAGGGTTTTATACTGTGTTTTTCATTCCACTAACACTTTTAAGAATATTTACTTGAGTTTCAAGGGGAAATAATAGAAGACAGACTACAAAGCGAGTACTTGCAGATATCTTACACTAAATCTATAAGAATGATTTCCTTACTGCTGTTTTACGTCCGATCTTTCCTCACACAGTTATGAAAATAGAATATGATGCCCCATGTCATGATTTCCTCTCGAGATGGGATCCCAATGCAGTCGGTTAAGATCTGGCCATTCATTTTCCGTTCTCGCAATTGTTAGTCCTTAGAGTGACGAAATAGATTGACAAAATGCTTGTCTAATAAAAATGAAAACCATCCCCAAAAGCTGAATTGAGAGGTCCCTGACTACGAGCCAAAGTGTCATGGCCAGTGCATCTCATTATAAATTGCGATTTTGACACCCACGATGAATTTTCACATTCAGGAATTTTCCAACTAGTTTTACAAGAGCTCAAGGAGGTACAGTACTAATAGCGCACCACTACTAGCCGAGTGGCCTTTTTACACCACAACTCAATCACTTTAAAAAGATTTAATTATTTAAATATGAATAAAAGTATGATCAAAATCAAACAATTGAATTTTTTTGAATTAGATGTGTAATTTAAAATTTTAATAAAGTAAAATCAAGTTTGAAAATGATAAAATTGATGACATAGAATTTTGATTCAATCTTTGCGGTAAATTGATGTTACGACGGGCTACACAACTACCAAGACACGTGATCACAAATGATCAATAGTGATCATTAAGGATCACTAAGGATCACGGTATAGGTGATCACTGATGATCATTAAGGATCACTAAGGATCACGGTATAGGTGATCACTGGTGATCATTAAGGATCACTAAGGATCACGATATAGATGATCACTAATGATCATGAAGGATCACTAGTAATCATGGAAGCATGAAGGACTATATAATCAAGATGGATTTCCTTTGTATAGAGCTTCGTGCTCAAGATCAATCATTTAGTATATCCTACTATTAGTTACGAATTGCATTTCATTATTGTCATTACTTAAGTCCCTGCTTGACGCCTAGTTATAAACCACCTCGAGAGCCTAGAGCACTTCCACGTGATCTAGACGGCAAACCTCGTAACAATTGAGTAAAATCTAAAAATTTGAAAGTCAAACTCGTAGGATTTCAACAATCAATAATTAAATTTTTTAAAAATCAAAATTATAGAATCTTCAAATGAATGTTTTTAAATCTATAAGATGATATCTTGGTAAAATATTTAATTCTTTTCATATAAATAAATGGAAAGAGTGAATTTTAGTGTAAAAAGGACCTGTGGTTAGTAGCAGTGCACGGTCACTGTAGGATGACATGCCAGTAACTCACAACCCCCTGACAGATCGCTCCATCATCACATGAAATGTATGCTTTGCTGAATGGCTAGTCGATTTCATTCCCTTCTTGGCTGTTATTCCAGATTCTTTCTTACATATGGTATTGAAAGAGAGGTAACAAACTCTGCAGAGGTTAATGTTGATAAAGATGCGGTATCACGTGAATTTGGAACGTCGGATGCGGGGGTAGCAGGAAACAAAGGATACGACAAACAAGAAGGATAGGTTAATCCGCAGCTAGTATTGCCTCCGTATCTCTTCCGTTGAAGCTTGTTGTGAACAATGGCGGAAAAATCAGTGTTCAAGAAGTCTACGCTGGTTTGGCTCCCTATCATATGGGTTAGTGCTCCGACAGAACCTGCAAGTGCAGCTTTTCGGGTCAGTTCGAAACCAGATATTCTCACAGACATGCAGCGCTCGGTTGCTTCAAAAACTTTAAACATTGATCAATCTAAAATGCTAGATTTTTTGAGGCCGGGAGGAGAATCATGATATGGACAGTAAATAAGTACAAGGTGTGAAATCACAGATAAGCCCAATTGATTTGAGCAGTGACGTGCTCTCATTCCTTGTAACTTTAAGATTTTTTGACCTACGAATAGATTTCTGGTATTCAGTTTCTTTGTCCCTACTACTCCTTTCAATGATTAAATTTAAAATAAATGCTACACCACAAATATCGAGCGAAAGTTAAGCCCAATCCCTGACATCTACACAAATACTAAACCAAACCAGCACCCCGAGCAAAGAAAAAAGGATATTTCACCATGGCTACAGAGGGGGTTTGGCAGAACATCACTGCCCTGTTCTCCAGTTTGATCATCCAGGGTGATTCGAAAAACCCTTCTGGCTTGTCAGCCTCACGAACCTTGGAAGGTTTCTCACGGCTCCCAGAAACGGTGCGCATCAAAATCTGGAGATATTCTCTACCTGGCCCACGTCTTGTGCGCATGGTTGGGTATTTTGGAAGCGAGAGGATACTATCTTCAGCATTTTCCCATCCTTTCCATCTTCTTCATGTGAACCGAGAATCTCGCAAAGTCGCTCTAAACGAATACTGCGTTCTTCGAGACCTGTCTGTCGTTCCGGTGTACATAAATCCAAAGATCGACCTTCTATGCTTCCTCGATTTTGATCAATTTCAGAAGTTTATCACAGACAGAGTCCATCAGGTTCATAAGGAGCCACCGGCAATAGATAAATTCGTTGTTCTTGGTATCGCGGAAACAAAAGAGTTGAATGTTCAAGATCGAATTGAAGATGTCATGGACACTAGCTACTCTGCCAGGGTTATATATCCAGATCTGAAGAAGGTTATCTTCGTTTTGGAGAAAGATAAAATCGAAGAGCGACTGGCACAAACCCTTGAGAACAAAGAGAAGAAAAGGAAGATATATGAAGTGCCCAAAGGGAAATTTGGGGACCGCATACCTTGGATCTGCAGGTGGATTTTTCAACCATGGAGAGTCTTGTCCTACAATATAACGTGGAGACAGATTCTGAGCTGAGAGCTTAGATGTATGCTATTTGATTGATATTCAGGCTCTTTATGAGTCAAAATGAGACTCAAATGTTCCACATGAGCTCTTGATTATGATTCAGTCACGCCTTTGTGAATTCATTAATCTCCCCAGCTGCTGGCACTCTCCAGATATTCCAACAATACCACAACAACCAGCAGAATATATCTAGTCGACATTGCTTTCATTATTCCTTCTTGATAGTACTAAAAAGAAGAAAAGGTCGAGGGTGGCAAAGAAAACCTAGTAGGACACTCAACACCACTAGGTAGATCTCTCGCTTTCTCGGCCTGGGACAATCTTATGATAGGATAACATCTCAAGCCCTTCGACGTTATACACTAGTTACTTTATTATATTCACTTCATTTTTTCATTCCGGACTTCTGCGTTTAGATATCTGTTTTTGCACGATTTGATGGTGCACGGAAATATCCGCTAAACCCTCTTAAAACCTTCGAATTACAAACAAGGCATGGCGAATCATAATGGATAGATTGACCAATCAATCATTTCGTCTTTTTGTATCTCTCCAATAAATCTCCAAATAAGATACAACAATATCACGCACCTAATTTATGCAACCCTCAAAACGTGGCAAGCATCGCTTACTTTGCACAAGCGATACAAAGTACTAGCGTATAATCTTGTGATACGTTAATGCTACTAATCTCTAAATTGTGATAGTACAAAGCTAACGTGCCATCCCGAGCTGCATGAAAGGGCATATGCATAGAAAGACTGTTGATCAGGCTGGAATTGCTTTAAGTGTGTTTTGAGGCGGAGTGCATGGATGGTTACATAGTTACCGTTGCACTAGGCACAAACATGTACCTATGCGCGAGGCTATGGTAGGGCTTTTTGATTAGGCGGTGCTAGGCAGTGCTAGGTGGCTGCGGTGAGAATGTAAGTATTGAGGCTCTTAGAGAGGGCTTGACTCTTGAGCTGGTGAGGGCGACATGTGCATGGCGGAGATTCTTCAGACAGCTCTCTTGCTATGCTTTTCCAGCAACCTTGTAGTAAGAATTTGTTTTTTATTTATTTTTTGAGTACATAGATACTATATACTAAGATCCGCTCTCCCTAGGATGCCAATTTGTCCCCAGATTTTTTGAGAACAGCTAATATATGCGAAGACAACGGTCTTTCGTGATTTGGGGCAACCATAACTCCAAAACCAAAAATGCCCGAAGCTGATAGCCCAATATGATCGAAGCATAACCTCATAAAACCTATCTTCTAATCTTACAACTTCTCGCTATCACTGGAGTCTCATGGCGAAATACTCGTCGCATATCGCGAACTTAATGGAACACCGCTGCATAGGCTACCAACCACCTCTATTGCCCAATCCCTCAACCCATGCAAATAATCTCTCGGTAAACTCTGCATCCCAATACTAAAGCCGAGCCCACAATCTACGATTGTCGGGATCCACTGAGGAAGAAGACTTGAGGATATCTTCAGAACCGAGCAGAAGAAATAGAATATCAGGATACAGCATCCGAGATGCCAAAGTGTACTTCTAAGGGCAAGTTAGCTGGGGTGTATGTCAATGATGAAGGTAATGATCCTTACTTGGTAATATTCAACATTTCCAATGAATGTATGCTAGTATAGAGAATAAGGCCGATAGTTAGTAGAATGAGCCAGAGGAGGAATGCACTGTGATGATTTGAGTTTGGGGACATTATAGATTCGATAAGATGGGATAGCTAACCAGACGAACACGAGGCTCCATATTTTTCCTTCCGATGCCATCATCCCCGACAAAATGTTGACCGGCGCAAGGATGCATTCTATGATGAGAATAGCAAATAAGACCCTTAGTATTCCCGGAGAATAAGAGCGGTTCCGACCTGAGTCATCTTGGATAGCCTCGGAATCAGGGTTCTGGTCTTCTGGATTGTTTTCATGGGGTCTTGTGAATTGTGACAGGCTTACTTCGGGTGCTGTAGCCATCTTTGGAGCTTTGTCAAATGAGAACGTACACGCATAGGTGGGAAAGAAGTATCGGGAGCCGTAAACCTATACGTCTAAAATATCTGTGCTTATAGACTCAGCAATCAAAGTTTGGTACGCGGCGAAAATGGAATTAGAAAGTGCAAGACTCAGGATATATAAAGGGTGACCAACATATGTGTGTAACGATTCATGAGAATATAAGGCGAATAAGAGATCTAAAGCATTACACAAAATCTCGTCCGTGTCTCAAGAATCTGAGGCCACGCGTTCTGCTTGGACAAATTGATTCTCTAAGAAACCCGTGGCCCATTTGTTGAGCAAAAAGCCTTGTTGTTGAATCTGCCCATCTATGATAGTACAGAGTGAGGCTTATCCCATGCATGATTGCTGCTCCTTGTATCACTGCAGTGGTGAGAATGAAATAGAGAGATTCTTGCAGCCTCGGCCCTTCTCTGTTTTCTCAGTTAGGCGTCACTACATGCAACAGACTGTTGGTGATGCAGTGTTTCCGATGATGCAGGGTTTAGTGCAGAAAATACGATGCAGGATTCCATACATTGGCGTGAATATTTAAGGATTTTCTCCCATCGCAGTGAAAAATCACTTCCACTTGTTGTTTCGATTACAATATAAACCGCCAGATAACACGAAGGATATCAAGCATCAGTACGAACTTTCAACCTCAATATATCAATAGCAATACAGGAACACAACACACTTATGAGCCGTATGAGTGGAATCACATCGAGCAATACGCCGTAAGATTCGATCATGATTGATACCGGGTAATATTGTTGACCTTGAATTAGTAGCAAAATAAGTGCATTACCCATGGAAGAACCAGTATCTATAGTTAAGGTGGACGATGGGAAATCACTAGGTTTTCATGGTGATATTCATCCACGTCAATTTCGACCAGAGAATCTTTCACCATTGACAGAGAAGACACTGGTTGAATCTAGCTTGACATGCCACGAGATAGGTCCCAGAGCAGAAGATCTCCGTATCTCAGTTCTAAACACCGGCTTCCGCAAAACATCGTCCACTTCTTTCTTCCTGTTGCTTCTCGCACTCCTCAACACCAGCTCTTCACTCCTCATGAGCACAACATTCATCTGCCTAAACTACAGCAGGAATCTCCAAGCACCCAGTTTTCCCATGTCAACAGTAAGTTTTCCAAGAACCACAGAATCAACACCCTAAATAAACCTAGATAACCACTCCCATCCTGGAAGCCCTAGACCTTCATTTTGAGCCATCCCATGACGCCATCACATTTTGCAGCTTCATACTCGCAACTTGCGTCTTCACTCACTCAGCCTTCTCATGGATATCGTATGGGCCAGAGACTCTCTGCTCTTCGTTACTTTTGCTAGCACAGGGAATAGGATATTTGCTCGGTTTTAACCCTGTGGAGTTAGTGCTTTGCATTTTTCCGTCGAGTATTAGTGTTTGGATAATCCTCAACTGGGTACTGGACTTTCTTGCGAGACGTAGGAACGGTTCATATCTTCAACAGATTAAGAATGGGGGGAATTTGGTGTGTTTAGTTTAGAATTGTGATTTATGGATACTGGTCTTGCGGTAAAAGAGGACGATTGTGTAACTTTCCTTTCGTCGGCTCAAAAAGTTGTGCTCACGGCTTAGTCTAGCGGGTCCCTTGGGGATCGAATGATGTCTTCGGATAATGTTGCATAAAAGAAGACGGAATGTAGACTTTTGCGCAGGAAGGCTTTTCAGGATGACTGTGAAAAGAGCACGCCTCTCAAGCCCTGTGTGGATTGTAATTTCGTTCCGATATTCCTTCTAAAAAATTTATGCAACGAGAATTTCGACATGTGAATGAAATCAGCTATTGGTCCCTCATACATCATAAAATTTGACGTAAGAGTGTCTTCGTGTTCCCATCATCCATTCTTTCTAAAAATTGGGTATACCAATATGCATTATTGGTTCGCCTTCTGTAAAGAGACCTCGAGACCATCCCACCTACCAGCCCTCATAGGGTCAAGCTTCCTCAGTTCTGAAAGCCAGGCCTTGCAATCTTGTATTTCATCACGTTCAGGCAAACGCTCCTCCATTTCACATACAGCTAGTGTGTACTCAAATAAAGCATCATAAACCCACTTACAGTCTTCACCGCCATCAAGGAAATCTTTTAAATTGACAAGTTGTTTCTTGATATATTCAATACGATCTTCTCGAGAGAAGTCTGGGGCTATGCTTGCGTGACCAACAGACTCCGTGAGATTTGACATAAGGAACTGATGATAGAACCATACGGACTGATCATATGGATATGCATCATTCCACATAGCTTTAGTAATAAGATCAAATTCTGGAGAAATGTCAGCATAACTTGGAAACGTGATAATTCGATGATATAATTACCATCATCTAAGAATTGCCGCCTTTCAATCGCGGTGGCTTGCCTTTCCTTAAGCATTCTTAGTATTAGTTTACTCCGGTTGTGCCAAGCCGAGAAGTTTTTCAACTCGGCATTAATCATTCTTGTAGTGTATGCAAATTCCGATTCGACCATGCTTGGACTGTTTAAGTTGGGACCTTCTAATTGAGAAACCACAGTGCGTCGATATCCCCACCCATGAAAATTTCGACTATCTCTTGTCAACATCTTTCCCACTAAGACAAGCTCACGCTGCCACAGTCCTCTCGCAATATCTGCAGTGAGACGGTCGTTTGCTTGCTTCAGTAACCACAATCGATAATTCCATATCCAATAACATTTCGGCCAGCCCAACATCAACGGAAATATAAAATCCAAATCTGCTTGTATCAAATCAAGAATTGTAGAATTCTTCCCAGGAGTCGGGTGGTGCGGGTCGCCCAGGGTCGTGGTCAAGACCTCTGAAGATGTGGAGGTAGAGGATGATGAGATTACGCCAGACGTCAAGCTCTCGGAAGGCCCAGAAGAAGGAGATAGGGACTGCGATTCCAATGATGATTCCGATGATTTCGAGAATAATCCATAAATTAGCAAGCGCCTGCGGATGTTCCATATCGTATAGTATTCAGGGTTCTTTGATAGCAGTTTGGAAGTGAGCTCGAGTACTTCAAGGGTATATTGCTTCTGTGTGATCTTTCATAAGAATTAGAAGGGTCCCGAACAACTGGATATTGACCTGCCTTGAGCTCAATCAGCTGTACCAAAGCCTTGTATTCTTCAATGTCCTTGCGTTCCTTCTCCTGGACTGCTATTGATTTTTGTTCAGTCGTTGCAACCCTTGGTATACCATGCTATACTTCTGATCCAGTCCCAAGTTAGTACGAAGTCTTGAGAGACATACGCTTGCCATCTTTGAGAACCTCTTTCTAGATTGAATTTGACGAACTGTCTGGATAAATAGATAACGGGTTGACTGGCGGGGTGGCTGGAGCTGGCTGGGCAGCCTTGTGAGATGAGAAGGTGCGGGCACGATTGATGAATTCGGCAAGCGGGGTCGGAATTTGGTCATGTAAAACTCCGACCGACCAATGTCGGCTAACTAATAAACAGGTTCGGTGGTTGTTGGTACTTGCTTCCGAGAACAAATATCTCTCGTCACATCTCGTCTCTTACTTCTACTCCCTTACTTCCCCTCTATTCATATGTCCAATACCGGGACCAGAAGGAATATCGCCATTCTTACAATATTACTAACTTCAGCAGTACAGCAGTGTGTCGCCGACAATGCATGATTGTTCCCTGTGATAGTTTTTATTTGCTCTATCGCCTTACTATAGGCTTTGCCGGTGCTCTTACCCGGTTGACATTCTTTGGCCATTAACAAGAAGTCGTAGGATATCTTCGAGGAAACTCCCGTGGACTTACGCATCTGCTGCTTATCCTCCCTCTTCTTTCAGGAAAACAGCGTGAGGTTTAGTATTTCTAATTTCTGTCGTTCTTTTCACGAGAGGGTCTCGATAAGCCGCTGTTCCTTTGCACCTTATCGTCGGCCTCCTTGATTCTCATTCCTTTTTGCGTTGCTATGTCTTCTTTCTTCAACGAAGGATGGATTAATAGCTCTCCAAAGATTCCGTATTCCCCGGACGACTCAGGTTATGACAGTTCATCTCCCAGACGAAGGTCAAGTATATTCAGTGGTAAGCGCCATATCTCCTCATTGATGTATCGCCATGACATTTTCTCAAATATCTGCAGACACCGATACAACCTATGATCCTTTATTGAGACGCTTTCGAGATGAAAATGGAAAGGAATGGAAGCCGAGCCTTTCCATACGAACCAAAAATGTAATTAATGGGGTTGCTACGGATCACAAGCTATCAAAGGTTGCACCGAATAGCCTTAGGTTCGATGGAGCATCAGATAGTCCCAAGACTCCGATGTCTTCTTCCTCCTCGACATTACCTCGATCCAATATTAAAACTAGGCCATCCCTCTTAAACACGCTTCGGGCTCGAACATCAGTCGACCCGACCCAGAATAGAAAGTCTCTCAGCTCTTTGCATTCTCCCGATCGGTTTCTACCAGTTTTAAAAAATTCCGACTCCGCAGCTCAGAGCTTTCGTGCTAATAAAGATCCTGGCACTCTCTCGCCATATGAAAGATTAATGAGACATAGCAGTGCAAGCCTAGATGCTTTCAATCCACGTCGACGTGCAACATCACCTATTCCGCTTGCCTCTCGGCCAGATTCCAGACGAATCGTTTCCGCAAACCGTGGTAGAGGTATAAAATATCCAACGGCAATAACTGATCCCTATTTTAATCCTTCTACAGGTGCTACTGCCCTTACCTTCCAGAGAAATGCTCCAACGACACCCAACGGGGAGAGGCAGGTACGTCAGATGGATTCAGATTCCCATTTATTCCTTTCAGACTACGTCAATAGTGAGGAGGGATGCGACATTTGATATTATTCCCGTTTTCCTCTTATACTGATTACCACAGGTCAGTGTAGGAACCGTATGGGCTGTCGGAGGAGTGGCGCCCGTGAGCGCTGGCATTTCGGATGGTCGCGGTGGTTTGTTAGGTAGTGGAACAAATGCACCATTGTATACTACATCCTTCTCCGCCTCGCGCCCAAAAGCACAGGAGGATTTCGAAAAGCATGAAGATAGGTTGGCACAAGCATTGGACATTGATCGCATCCAACGTGTTTTTGAGTTTCGGGATTCTTTAACAACGCCTCCGGCAACTCCCCTCGATTCCAGGTCCAAGAAGCATAATTTTGAAACGAAGACGGCATGGAATGGAACAGAGTGGGTACTGGGTGGGCCAGAACAAAGTTAGTAACATTGCTTCATACTATCTGTATTTACAGACTCAATTCTAATTAATATACAGAGCAACAACTACCACAAGAACCTAGGACCCTTCCTGTTGCCCCCTTCAAATATGTTTCTCCGTTGTTGTTGTTGTTATATTGTTTTTACTGACATACGGCACAGTTCTTGATGCACCGAATTTACGAGACGACTTTTATTGCTCAGTTCTTGCATACTCCGCAACAAGTCATACACTGGCCGTTGGTTTGGGTTCATTGCTTTATGCATGGTCCGAAATGGCTGGGGTTCATTTGCTTCATGGCGGAACTTCAAATGCTTCTTGGCTTACATCTCTGGCATTCTCGTCTACGCAAGGAGCTAAATCTGTACTTGCATTTGGCAGGTCAGATGGATCTTTGAGCCTTTTATCACTTTATGATAGTCTATTGCCCAGATTCGAGGTTCAGCAGCCCATGCCCCAATAGCTTGCGTCACCTGAAGACCTTCTATTACAATGCGACCTTCCCGGAATCCACTCGCATCGGCTATTATGGTGAAGACAGAAGATTTGATTGTTGGAGATGAACAAGGCAATGTATATTACTATGCCGTTGAATGGCCTGATGCATAGGAAGTAACACGTGATGGCTGGTCTGGCTCTATGACACTTATTGCCCGAATATCCATCCATACCCAACAAATATGTGGTCTCTCCTTTTCAACCGATGGTTCGTCATTTGCAACTGGAGGGAACGATAATCTTTGTTGTCTTTTCCGTACAAACGAGGTCACCCGTCCGTCTCGTGATCAGCTTGGTACCACAGAAGAAGTGTTTCTCGCCACAGCAGGAATGCGTCGCATCCACAGTGTAACCGGTCAGAATCGTGTTAAAGAAATCACCTCTGGCGCTGAAAAACATCGTTGGATTCATGGAGCTGCTGTCAAAGCAATTGCATTTTGTCCCTGGAGAGATGGTCTCATCGCAACTGGCGGAGGTAGCAACGATAAATGCATTCATTTCTTTCATACTTCATCTGGAGCCTGTCTCGCGACCATCAGCGTAGCAGCTCAAGTGACCTCACTTATCTGGTCCACTACTCGCCGAGAGATTGCGGCTACATTTGGCTACGCGCAACCAGAACATCCTTATCGGATTGCGGTTTTTAGCTGGCCGGATTGTAAACAAGTGGCTGCTATTCCATGGGAAGGTGAACATAGAGCATTATTCGCAATACCATACCCAGGTGGGCCAAATGAAAGTCATAGCAGTAGAGAAGGTGGAAGGGCTATGAGTAGAACGGCTCAAGAGGGTTGTCTAGTAGTGGCCAGTAGTGATGAGAGTGTCAAGTTTCATGAGGTTTGGCCACCGTAGTATGAAAGCCACTAGTGGCGGTGAAGGTCTACTGGCGGAAGT